>NC_092088.1:103029501-103067001 GCF_045679555.1 Salvelinus alpinus
CTAAAGCAACAGCACCAGAAGATAAAGTAGATATATTGGGTCCAATAGCCTGTATCCCTGTAGAAGCCTGTCTATAGAGACTCTCTGTAGACTAAAGCAACAGCACCAGAAGATAAAGTAGATAGATTGGGTCCAATAGCCTGTCTCCCTGTAGAAGCCTGTCTATAGAGACTCTCTGTAGACTAAAGCAACAGCACCAGAAGATAGAGTAGATAGATTGGGTCCAATAGCCTGTCTCCCTGTAGAAGCCTGTCTATAGAGACTCTCTGTAGACTAAAGCAACAGCACTAGAAGAGGGATTCACAACGGAGACAGTATGATATTGTTTCATTTCTGTCCCAGCAAAACTCGGCATGTCGTTTCATATCCTCTTGATTAAAAAGGGGACTTTCCCTGATTTCAGTCTCTGTCTCTCTGTCTCTCTGTCTCTCTCTCAATTTCAATTTTCAATTTTCAATTTAAGGGCTTTATTGGCATGTTTACGTTGCCAATGCTAGTGAACTAGATGATAAACAAAAGTGAAATAAACAATAAAAATGTACAGAAACATTACACTTACATATTTTTCTAAAGAATACAGACATTTCAAATGTCATTATGTCTACTGTATATACAGTGTTGTAATGATGTGCAAATAGTTAAAGTACAAAAGGGAAAATAAGTAAACATAAATATGGGTTGTATTTACAATGGTGTTTGTTCTTCACTAGTTGACCTTTTCTTGTGGCAACAGGTCACAAATTTTGCTGCTGTGATTGGTCACTGTGGTTTTTCACCCAGTAGATATGGGAGTTTATCAAAATCAGCAAATCTATGAAAAGTTAGCTTTTCCGCTGGGCTCGGCCTAATGCACCCCTGTGACAGATCGTCAGTCAGCCTGTGAGGGGCCCAGGTTTTCATCTTACGACATCGTCCATTCCAGTGGTGCCTTAGCACAGAGCTGTGACTGTTCTGAGGGCCTGCCAGGTCTGTACAACAGACCAGGCTATATTTAGATGTGTTTTTAGGCACCATTGGAAAACGCTTAAAATAGTATTGGGTGAGAAGGTGACTCTATGTGATTAAGCCTATAGGGGTCCCTGAGGCGAACACGGCACATACAGTGGGGAGAACAAGTACCATAACTGAGAGACACACAGACACACTGCACTGTACTGCACTGTACCCTACTCTACTGTACCCTACTCTACTGTACCCTACTCTACTGTACCATACTGTACTGTACCCTACTCTACTGTACTGTACCCTACTCTACTCTACCCCACTCTACTGTACCCTACTGTACTGTACTCTACCCTACTCTACTGTACTGTACTGTACCATACTGTACTGTACTGTACCCCACTCTACTGTACTGTACTGTACTGTACCCTACTCTACTGTACCATACTGTACTGTACCCTACCCTACTGTACCATACTGTACTGTACCCTACCCTACTCTACCCTACTCTACCCTACTCTACCCTACTCTACCCCACTCTACTGTACCATACTGTACTCTACCCTACTCTACTGTACCATACTGTACTCTACCCTACTCTACTGTACCATACTGTACTGTACCCTACTCTACTGTACCATACTCTACTGTACCCTACTCTACTGTACCATACTGTACTGTACCCTACTCTACTGTACCATACTGTACTGTACCCTACCCTACTGTACCCCACTCTACTGTACCATACTCTACTGTACCCTACTCTACTGTACCATACTGTACTGTACCCTACCCTACTGTACCCCACTCTACTGTACCATACTGTACTGTACCCTACCCTACTCTACCCCACTCTACTGTACCATACTGTACTGTACCATACTGTACCCTACCCTACTCTACTGTACTGTACTGTACTGTACCATACTGTACTGTACCCTAGCCTACTCTACCCTACCATACTGTACCCTACCCTACTCTACTGTACTGTACTGTACTGTACCATACTGTACTGTACTGTACTGTACCCTACCCTACTCTACCCTACTGTAATGTACCCTACCCTACTCTACCATACTCCACTGTACTCTACCCTGCTCTACTGTACTCTACTGTACTCTGCCCTACTGTACTCTACCCTACTCTACTGTACTCTATCATACTGTACTCTACTCTACCCTACTCTACTGTACTCTACCCCACTCTACTGTACTGTACTGTACTCTACCCCACTCTACTGTACTCTACTGTACTCTACCCTACTGTACTCTACTCTACCCTACTCTACTGTACTATACCCCACTCTACTGTACTGTACTGTACTCTACCCCACTCTACTGTACTCTACTGTACTCTACCCTAACCTACTGTACTCTACTCTACCCTACTCTACTGTACTCTACCCCACTCTACTGAACTGTACTGTACTCTACCCCACTCTACTGTACTCTACTGTACTCTACCTTAACCTACTGTACTCTACTCTACCCTACTCTACTGTACTCTACCCCACTCTACTGTACTGTACTGTACTCTACCCTACTCTACTGTACTCTACTGTACTCTACCCTAACCTACTGTACTCTACCCCACTCTACTGTACTGTACTGTACTCTACCCCACTCTACTGTACTCTACTGTACTCTACCCTACTGTACTCTACTGTACTCTACCCTAACCTACTGTACTATACTCTACCCTACTCTACTGTACTCTACCCCACTCTACTGAACTGTACTGTACTCTACCCCACTCTACTGTACTCTACTGTACTCTACCCTAACCTACTGTACTCTACTCTACCCTACTCTACTGTACTCTACCCCACTCTACTGTACTGTACTGTACTCTACCCCACTCTACTGTACTCTACTGTACTCTACCCTAACCTACTGTACTCTACTCTACCCTACTCTACTGTACTCTACCCCACTCTACTGTACTCTACTGTACTCTACCCTAACCTACTGTACTCTACTCTACCCTACTCTACTGTACTCTACCCCACTCTACTGAACTGTACTGTACCTACTGTACTCTACCCTACTGTACTCTACCCTACTGTACTCTACCCTACTGTACTCTACTCTACCCTACTCTACTGTACCCCACCCTACTCTACTGTACTCTACTGTACTCTACTGTACTCTACCCTACTGTACTCTACCCTACACTACTGTACTCTATCCTACTGTTCTCTACTCTACTCTACTGTACTCTACCCCACTCTACTGTACTGTACTCTACCCCACTCTACTGTACTCTACCCTACTGTACTCTACTCTACCCTACTCTACTCTACTGTACTCTACCCCACTCTACTGTACTGTACTCTACCCCACTCTACTGTACTCTACTGTACTCTACCCTACTGTACTCTACTCTACTGTACTGTACCCTACTCTACTGTACTGTACTCTACTCTACTGTACTCTACCCTACTGTACTCTACTCTACTCTACTGTACTGTAATCTACTGTACTCTACTGTACTTTACTGTACCCTACTCTACTGTACTCTACTGTACTCTACCCCACTCTACTGTACTCTACCCTACTCTACTGTACTGTACTCTACCCTACTCTAGTGTACCCTACTCTACCCTACTGTACTCTACTCTACCCTACTCTACTGTACTCTACCCCACTCTACTGTACTCTACTGCACTCTACCCTACTGTACTCTACTCTACTGTACTCTACCCTACTGTACTCAACCCTTCTCTACTGTACTCTACCCTACTGTACTCTACCCTACTGTACTCTACTCTACCCTACTCTACTCTACTCTACCCTACTGTACTCTACTCTACCCTACTGTACTCTACTGTACCCTACTCTACACTACTCTACTGTACTCTACTGTACCCTACTGTACCGTACTCTACTGTACTCTACCCTACTCTACTGTACTCTACTGTACTCCACCCTACTCTGCTGTACACTACTGTACTGTACTGTACCCTACCCTACTGTACTGTACCCTACCCTACTCTACTCTACCCTACCCTACTCTACTGTACTCTACCCTACTCTAGTGTACTCTACTGTACTCTACCCTACTCTACCCTACTCTGCTGTACTCTACTGTACTCTACCCTACTCTACCCTACTATAGTGTACTCTACTGTACTCCACCCTACTCTAGTGTACTCTACTGTACTCTACCCAACTCTACCCTACTCTGCCGTACTCTACTATACTCTACCATACTCTACTGTACTCCACCCTACTCTACTGTGCTCTACTGTACTCTACCCTACCCTACTGTACTCCAACCTACTCTACTCTAATGTGCTCTACCATACTCTTCCATACTCTACCCTACTCTACTGTACTCTACCCTACTCTACCATACTCTGCCCTACTCTACTGTACTTTACCCTACTCTACCCTGCTCCACTGTACTCTACCCTGCTCTACTGTACTCTACTCTACTCTGCTGTACTCTACTGTACTCTACTGTACTCCACCCTACTCTACCCTACTATACTCTACTCTACTGTGATCTACTCTACTCTACCCTACTATACTCTACTGTACTGTACTGTACTCTACCCTACTCTACTGTACTGGACTCTACCCTACTCTACTCTACTCTACTGTACCCTACTCTACTGTACTCTACTGTACTCTACTGTACTCTACTCTACTCTACCGTACTCTACTCTACTGTACTCTACCCTACTATACTCTACTGTACTGTACTGTACTCTACCCTACTGTACTGTACTGGACTCTACCCTACTCTACTCTACTCTACTGTGATCTACTCTACTCTACTCTACTATACTCTACTGTACTGTACTGGACTCTACCCTACTCTACTCTACTCTACTGTGATCTACTCTACTCTACCCTACTATACTGTACTGTACTGTACTCTACCCTACTCTACTGTACTGTACTGGACTCTACCCTGCTCTACTCTACTGTATTCTACTCTACTGTACTCTACTGTACTGGACTCTATCCTACTCTACTGTACCTTACCCTACTCTACTGTACTGTACTCTACCCTATTCTACTGTACTGTACTCTACCCTACTCTACTGTACTCTACCCTACTGTACTCTACCCTACTCTACTGTACTCTACTGTACTGTACTGTGCTGTACTCTACTCTACTGTACTCTACCCTACTCCAATCTACCCTACTCTACTCTACTGTACTCTACTCTATTATACTCTACCCTACTGTACCCTACTCTACTCGATTATACTCTACCCTACTGTACTGTACCCTACTCTACTGTACACTACTCTACTGTACTCTACTGTACTCTACCCTACTCTACTCTATTATACTCTACTCTACCCTACTGTACTGTACCCTACTCTACTCTACTGTACTCTACTGTACTCTACTCTACCCTACTGTACTCTACTGTACCCTACTCTACACTACTCTACTGTACTCTACTGTACCCTACTGTACCGTACTCTACTGTACTCTACCCTGCTCTACTGTACTCTACTCTACTCTGCTGTACTCTACTGTACTCTACTGTACTCCACCCTACTCTACCCTACTCTACTCTACTGTGATCTACTCTACTCTACCCTACTATACTCTACTGTACTGTACTGTACTCTACCCTACTCTACTGTACTGGACTCTACCCTACTCTACTCTACTCTACTGTACCCTACTCTACTGTACTCTACTGTACTCTACTGTACTCTACTCTACTCTACCGTACTCTACTGTACCCTACTCTACACTACTCTACTGTACCCTACTGTACCCTACTGTACCGTACTCTACTGTACTCTACCCTACTCTACTGTACTCTACTGTACTCCACCCTACTCTGCTGTACACTACTGTACTGTACTGTACCCTACCCTACTGTACTGTACCCTACCCTACTCTACTCTACCCTACCCTACTCTACTGTACTCTACTGTACTCTACCCTACTCTAGTGTACTCTACTGTACTCTACCCTACTCTACCCTACTCTGCTGTACTCTACTGTACTCTACCCTACTCTACCCTACTATAGTGTACTCTACTGTACTCCACCCTACTCTAGTGTACTCTACTGTACTCTACCCTACTCTACCCTACTCTGCCGTACTCTACTATACTCTACCATACTCTACTGTACTCCACCCTACTCTACTGTGCTCTACTGTACTCTACCCTACCCTACTGTACTCCACCCTACTCTACTCTAATGTGCTCTACCATACTCTTCCATACTCTACCCTACTCTACTGTACTCTACCCTACTCTACCATACTCTGCCCTACTCTACTGTACTTTACCCTACTCTACCCTGCTCCACTGTACTCTACCCTGCTCTACTGTACTCTACTCTACTCTGCTGTACTCTACTGTACTCTACTGTACTCCACCCTACTCTACCCTACTATACTCTACTCTACTGTGATCTACTCTACCCTACTATACTCTACTGTACTGTACTGTACTGTACTCTACCCTACTCTACTGTACTGGACTCTACCCTACTCTACTCTACTCTACTGTACCCTACTCTACTGTACTCTACTGTACTCTACTGTACTCTACTCTACTCTACCGTACTCTACTGTACTCTACCCTACTATACTCTTCTGTACTGTACTGTACTCTACCCTACTGTACTGTACTGGACTCTACCCTACTCTACTCTACTCTACTGTGATCTACTCTACTCTACCCTACTATACTGTACTGTACTGTACTCTACCCTACTCTACTGTACTGTACTGGACTCTACCCTACTCTACTCTACTGTATTCTACTCTACTGTACTCTACTGTACTGGACTCTATCCTACTCTACTGTACCTTACCCTACTCTACTGTACTGTACTCTACCCTACTCTACTGTACTGTACTCTACCCTACTCTACTGTACTCTACCCTACTGTACTCTACCCTACTCTACTGTACTCTACTGTACTGTACTGTGCTGTACTCTACTCTATTATACTCTACCCTACTGTACCCTACTCTACTCGATTATACTCTACCCTACTGTACTGTACCCTACTCTACTGTACACTACTCTACTGTACTCTACTGTACTCTACCCTACTCTACTCTATTATACTCTACTCTACCCTACTGTACTGTGCCCTACTCTACTCTACTGTACTCTACTGTACTCTACTGTACTCTACCCTACTGTACTCTACTGTACTCTACCCTACTCTACTCTACTGTACTCTACCCTACTGTACTGTACCCTACTGTACTGTACCCTACTCTACTGTACTCTACTCTACTGTACTCCACTGTACTGTACCCTACTGTACTGTACTTGACCCTACCCTACTCTACCCTACTCTACTCTAACCTACTCTACCCTACTCTACTGTACTCTACCCTACTCTACTGTACTCTGCTGTACTCTACCCTACTCTACTGTACTGTACCCTACTCTACTGTACTCTACTGTACTCTACCCGACTCTACTGTACTCCACTGTACTCTACCCTACTGTACTCTACTCTACTGTACTCTACCCCACTCTACTGTACTCTACTCTACTGTACTCTACTGTATTCTACTCTACTGTACTCTACTGTATTCTACTCTACTGTACTCTACCCTACTCTACTGTACTCCACTGTACTCTACCCTACTCTACTGTACTCTACCCTGCTCTACTCTACTCTACTGTACTCCACCCTACTCTACTGTACTCTACCCTACTCTACTGTACTCCACTGTACTCTACTGTACTCTACCGTACTCTACCCTACTCTACTGTACTCTACTGTACTCTACTGTATTCTACCCTACTCTACTCTACTCTACCCTATGCTACTGTACTCTACCCTACTCTACTGTACTCTACCCTACTCTACTGTACTCTACCCTATGCTACTGTACTGTATTCTACTCTACTGTACTCTACTGTACCCTACTGTACCCTACTCTACTGTACTCCACTGTACTCTACCCTACTCTACTGTACTCTACCGTACTCTACTGTGCTCTACCCTACTCCACTGTGCTCTACCCTACTCCACTGTACTCTACCCTACGCTACTTTACTCTACTGTACTCTACCCTACGCTACTGTACTCTACTCTACTCTACTGTACTCTACTCTACTCTACTCTACTGTACTCTACCCTACTCTACTGTACTCTGCCCTACTCTACTGTACTCTGCCCTACTCTACTGTGCTCTATTCTACTCTGCTGTACTCTACCCTACTCTACTGTACTCTATCCTACTCTACTGTACTCTACTGTACTCTATCCTACTCTACTGTACTCTACTGTGCTCTACTGTACTCTGCCCAACTCTACTGTACTCTACCCTACTCTACTGCACTCAACCCTACTCTACTGTACTCTACTGCACTCTACTCTACTCTACTCTACTGTACTCTACCCCACTCTACCCTACTCTACTATACTCTACCCTACTCTACTCTACTGTGCTCTACTGTACTCTACCCTACTCTACTGTACTCTACCCTACTCTACTGTACTCTACCCTACTCTACTGTACTCTACCCTACTCTACTGTACTCTACCCTACTCTACTGTACTGTACTCTTCCCCACTCTACTGTACTCGACTCTACTGCACTGTACTCTAATGTACTGTAGTCTACTGTACTCTACTGTTCTCTACTGTACTGTAGTCTACTGTACTACAGTACAGGGAATTAGACTTCCACCAGATCAGAGGGAATTAGACTTCCACCAGATCAGAGGGAATTAGACTTCCACCAGATCAGAGGGAATTAGACTTCCACCAGATCAGAGGGAATTAGACTTCCACCAGATCAGAGGGAATTAGACTTCCACCAGATCAGAGGGAATTAGACTTCCACCAGATCAGAGGGAATTAGACTTCCACCAGATCAGAGGGAATTAGACTTCCACCAGATCAGAGGGAATTAGACTTCCACCAGATCAGAGGGAATTAGACTTCCACCAGATCAGAGGGAATTAGACTTCCACCAGATCAGAGGGAATTAGACTTCCACCAGGTACCAGATGAGAGGGAATTAGACTTCCACCAGGCACCAGATCAAAGGGAATTAGACTTCCACCAGGCACAAGATCAAATGGAATTAGACTTCCACCAGGCACCAGATCAAATGGAATTAGACTTCCACCAGATCTGAGGGAATTAGACTTCCACCAGATCAGAGGGAATTAGACTTCCACCAGATCAGAGGGAATTAGACTTCCACCAGATCAGACGGAATTAGACTTCCACCAGATCAGAGGGAATTAGACTTCCACCAGGCACCAGATTTGAGGGAATTAGACTTCCACCAGATCAGAGGGAATTAGACTTCCACCAGATCAGAGGGAATTAGACTTCCACCAGATCAGAGGGAATTAGACTTCCACCAGGCACCAGATCAAAGGGAATTAGACTTCCACCAGGCACCAGATCAGAGGGAATTAGACTTCCACCAGGCACCAGATCAGAGGGAATTAGACTTCCACCAGGCACCAGATCAGAGGGAATTAGACTTCCACCATATCAGAGGGAATTAGACTTCCACCAGATCAGAGGGAATTAGACTTCCACCAGATCAGAGGGAATTAGACTTCCACCAGATCAGAGGGAATTAGACTTCCACCAGATCAGAGGGAATTAGACTTCCACCAGATCAAAGGGAATTAGACTTCCACCAGGTACCAGATTTGAGGGAATTAGACTTCCACCAGATCAGAGGGAATTAGACTTCCACCAGATCAGAGGGAATTAGACTTCCACCAGATCAGAGGGAATTAGACTTCCACCAGATCAGAGGGAATTAGACTTCCACCAGGCACCAGATCAAAGGGAATTAGACTTCCACCAGGCACCAGATCAAAGGGAATTAGACTTCCACCAGGTACCAGATCAAAGGGAATTAGACTTCCACCATATCAGAGGGAATTAGACTTTCACCTGATCAGAGGGAATTAGACTTTCATCTGATCAGAGGGAATTAGACTTCCACCAGATCAGAGGGAATTAGACTTCCACCAGATCAGAGGGAATTAGACTTCCACCAGATCAGAGGGAATTAGACTTCCACCAGATCAGAGGGAATTAGACTTCCACCAGATCAGAGGGAATTAGACTTCCACCAGATCAGAGGGAATTAGACTTCCACCAGATCAGAGGGAATTAGACTTCCACCAGATCAGAGGGAATTAGACTTCCACCATTCCAGAGGGAATTAGACTTCCACCTGATCAGAGGGAATTAGACTTCCACCAGATCAGAGGGAATTAGACTTCCACCTGATCAGAGGGAATTAGACTTCCACCAGATCAGAGGGAATTAGACTTCCACCAGATCAGAGGGAATTAGACTTCCACCAGATCAGAGGGAATTAGACTTCCACCAGATCAGAGGGAATTAGACTTCCACCAGATCAGAGGGAATTAGACTTCCACCAGGTACCAGATTTGAGGGAATTAGACTTCCACCAGATCAGAGGGAATTAGACTTCCACCAGATCAGAGGGAATTAGACTTCCACCAGATCAGAGGGAATTAGACTTCCACCAGATCAGAGGGAATTAGACTTCCACCAGGCACCAGATCAAAGGGAATTAGACTTCCACCAGGCACCAGATCAAAGGGAATTAGACTTCCACCAGGTACCAGATCAAAGGGAATTAGACTTCCACCATATCAGAGGGAATTAGACTTTCACCTGATCAGAGGGAATTAGACTTTCATCTGATCAGAGGGAATTAGACTTTCACCTGATCAGAGGGAATTAGACTTTCACCTGATCAGAGGGAATTAGACTTCCACCAGATCAGAGGGAATTAGACTTCCACCAGATCAGAGGGAATTAGACTTCCACCAGATCAGAGGGAATTAGACTTCCACCAGATCAGAGGGAATTAGACTTCCACCAGATCAGAGGGAATTAGACTTCCACCAGATCAGAGGGAATTAGACTTCCACCAGATCAGAGGGAATTAGACTTCCACCAGATCAGAGGGAATTAGACTTCCACCAGATCAGAGGGAATTAGACTTCCACCAGATCAGAGGGAATTAGACTTCCACCAGGCACCAGATGAGAGGGAATTAGACTTCCACCAGGCACCAGATCAAAGGGAATTAGACTTCCACCAGATCAGAGGGAATTAGACTTCCACCAGATCAGAGGGAATTAGACTTCCACCAGATCAGAGGGAATTAGACTTCCACCAGATCAGAGGGAATTAGACTTCCACCAGATCAGAGGGAATTAGACTTCCACCAGATCAGAGGGAATTAGACTTCCACCAGATCAGAGGGAATTAGACTTCCACCAGATCAGAGGGAATTAGACTTCCACCAGGTACCAGATGAGAGGGAATTAGACTTCCACCAGGCACCAGATCAAAGGGAATTAGACTTCCACCAGGCACAAGATCAAATGGAATTAGACTTCCACCAGGCACCAGATCAAATGGAATTAGACTTCCACCAGATTTGAGGGAATTAGACTTCCACCAGATCAGAGGGAATTAGACTTCCACCAGATCAGAGGGAATTAGACTTCCACCAGATCAGACGGAATTAGACTTCCACCAGATCAGAGGGAATTAGACTTCCACCAGGCACCAGATTTGAGGGAATTAGACTTCCACCAGATCAGAGGGAATTAGACTTCCACCAGATCAGAGGGAATTAGACTTCCACCAGATCAGAGGGAATTAGACTTCCACCAGGCACCAGATCAAAGGGAATTAGACTTCCACCAGGCACCAGATCAGAGGGAATTAGACTTCCACCAGGCACCAGATCAGAGGGAATTAGACTTCCACCAGGCACCAGATCAGAGGGAATTAGACTTCCACCATATCAGAGGGAATTAGACTTCCACCAGATCAGAGGGAATTAGACTTCCACCAGATCAGAGGGAATTAGACTTCCACCAGATCAGAGGGAATTAGACTTCCACCAGATCAGAGGGAATTAGACTTCCACCAGATCAAAGGGAATTAGACTTCCACCAGGTACCAGATTTGAGGGAATTAGACTTCCACCAGATCAGAGGGAATTAGACTTCCACCAGATCAGAGGGAATTAGACTTCCACCAGATCAGAGGGAATTAGACTTCCACCAGATCAGAGGGAATTAGACTTCCACCAGGCACCAGATCAAAGGGAATTAGACTTCCACCAGGCACCAGATCAAAGGGAATTAGACTTCCACCAGGTACCAGATCAAAGGGAATTAGACTTCCACCATATCAGAGGGAATTAGACTTTCACCTGATCAGAGGGAATTAGACTTTCATCTGATCAGAGGGAATTAGACTTTCATCTGATCAGAGGGAATTAGACTTCCACCAGATCAGAGGGAATTAGACTTCCACCAGATCAGAGGGAATTAGACTTCCACCAGATCAGAGGGAATTAGACTTCCACCAGATCAGAGGGAATTAGACTTCCACCAGATCAGAGGGAATTAGACTTCCACCAGATCAGAGGGAATTAGACTTCCACCAGATCAGAGGGAATTAGACTTCCACCAGATCAGAGGGAATTAGACTTCCACCATTCCAGAGGGAATTAGACTTCCACCTGATCAGAGGGAATTAGACTTCCACCAGATCAGAGGGAATTAGACTTCCACCTGATCAGAGGGAATTAGACTTCCACCAGATCAGAGGGAATTAGACTTCCACCAGATCAGAGGGAATTAGACTTCCACCAGATCAGAGGGAATTAGACTTCCACCAGATCAGAGGGAATTAGACTTCCACCAGATCAGAGGGAATTAGACTTCCACCAGGTACCAGATTTGAGGGAATTAGACTTCCACCAGATCAGAGGGAATTAGACTTCCACCAGATCAGAGGGAATTAGACTTCCACCAGATCAGAGGGAATTAGACTTCCACCAGATCAGAGGGAATTAGACTTCCACCAGGCACCAGATCAAAGGGAATTAGACTTCCACCAGGCACCAGATCAAAGGGAATTAGACTTCCACCAGGTACCAGATCAAAGGGAATTAGACTTCCACCATATCAGAGGGAATTAGACTTTCACCTGATCAGAGGGAATTAGACTTTCATCTGATCAGAGGGAATTAGACTTTCACCTGATCAGAGGGAATTAGACTTTCACCTGATCAGAGGGAATTAGACTTCCACCAGATCAGAGGGAATTAGACTTCCACCAGATCAGAGGGAATTAGACTTCCACCAGATCAGAGGGAATTAGACTTCCACCAGATCAGAGGGAATTAGACTTCCACCAGATCAGAGGGAATTAGACTTCCACCAGATCAGAGGGAATTAGACTTCCACCAGATCAGAGGGAATTAGACTTCCACCAGATCAGAGGGAATTAGACTTCCACCAGATCAGAGGGAATTAGACTTCCACCAGATCAGAGGGAATTAGACTTCCACCAGATCAGAGGGAATTAGACTTCCACCAGGCACCAGATGAGAGGGAATTAGACTTCCACCAGGCACCAGATCAAAGGGAATTAGACTTCCACCAGATCAGAGGGAATTAGACTTCCACCAGATCAGAGGGAATTAGACTTCCACCAGATCAGAGGGAATTAGACTTCCACCAGATCAGAGGGAATTAGACTTCCACCAGATCAGAGGGAATTAGACTTCCACCAGATCAGAGGGAATTAGACTTCCACCAGATCAGAGGGAATTAGACTTCCACCAGATCAGAGGGAATTAGACTTCCACCAGGTACCAGATTTGAGGGAATTAGACTTCCACCAGATCAGAGGGAATTAGACTTCCACCAGATCAGAGGGAATTAGACTTCCACCAGATCAGAGGGAATTAGACTTCCACCAGATCAGAGGGAATTAGACTTCCACCAGGCACCAGATCAAAGGGAATTAGACTTCCACCAGGCACCAGATCAAAGGGAATTAGACTTCCACCAGGTACCAGATCAAAGGGAATTAGACTTCCACCATATCAGAGGGAATTAGACTTTCACCTGATCAGAGGGAATTAGACTTTCACCTGATCAGAGGGAATTAGACTTTCACCTGATCAGAGGGAATTAGACTTTCACCTGATCAGAGGAAATTAGACTTCCACCAGATCAGAGGGAATTAGACTTCCACCAGATCAGAGGGAATTAGACTTCCACCAGATCAGAGGGAATTAGACTTCCACCAGATCAGAGGGAATTAGACTTCCACCAGATCAGAGGGAATTAGACTTCCACCAGATCAGAGGGAATTAGACTTCCACCAGATCAGAGGGAATTAGACTTCCACCAGATCAGAGGGAATTAGACTTCCACCTGATCAGAGGGAATTAGACTTCCACCAGATCAGAGGGAATTAGACTTCCACCTGATCAGAGGGAATTAGACTTCCACCAGATCAGAGGGAATTAGACTTCCACCAGATCAGAGGGAATTAGACTTCCACCAGATCAGAGGGAATTAGACTTCCACCATTTCAGAGGGAATTAGACTTCCACCAGATCAGAGGGAATTAGACTTCCACCAGATCAGAGGGAATTAGACTTCCACCAGATCAGAGGGAATTAGACTTCCACCAGATCAGAGGGAATTAGACTTCCACCAGATCAGAGGGAATTAGACTTCCACCAGATCAGAGGGAATTAGACTTCCACCAGATCAGAGGGAATTAGACTTCCACCAGATCAGAGGGAATTAGACTTCCACCAGGCAGCAGATGAGAGGGAATTAGACTTCCACCAGGCAGCAGATGAGAGGGAATTAGACTTCCACCAGGCACCAGATGAGAGGGAATTAGACTTCCACCAGGCACCAGATCAAAGGGAATTAGATATCCACCAGATCAGAGGGAATTAGACTTCCACCAGATCAGAGGGAATTAGACTTCCACCAGATCAGAGGGAATTAGACTTCCACCAGATCAGAGGGAATTAGACTTCCACCAGATCAGAGGGAATTAGACTTCCACCAGATCAGAGGGAATTAGACTTCCACCAGATCAGAGGGAATTAGACTTCCACCAGATCAGAGGGAATTAGACTTCCACCAGATCAGAGGGAATTAGACTTCCACCAGGCACCAGATCAGAGGGAATTAGACTTCCACCAGGCACAAGATCAAATGGAATTAGACTTCCACCAGGCACCAGATCAGAGGGAATTAGACTTCCACCAGATCAGAGGGTATTAAACGTCGACCAGATCAGACGGAATTAGACTTCCACCAGGCACCAGATCAAAGGGAATTAGACTTCCACCAGGCACAAGATCAAATGGAATTAGACTTCCACCAGGCACCAGATCAAAGGGAATTAGACTTCCACCAGATTTGAGGGAATTAGACTTCCACCAGATCAGAGGGAATTAGACATCCACCAGATCAGAGGGTATTAAACGTCGACCAGATCAGACGGAATTAGACTTCCACCAGGCACCACATCAAAGGGAATTAGACTTCCACAAGATAAGAGGGAATTAGACGGCCACCAGATCGGAGGGAATTAGACTTCCACCAGGTACCAGATCAGAGGGAATTAGACTTCCACCAGATCAGAGGGAATTAGACTTCCACCAGGCAGCAGATGAGAGGGAATTAGACTTCCACCAGGTACCATATCAAAGGGAATTAGACTTCCACCAGGCACCAGATCAGAGGGAATTAGACTTCCACCAGGCACCAGATCAAAGGGAATTAGACTTCCACCAGACACCAGATCAGAGGGAATTAGACTTCCACCAGATCAGAGGGAATTAGACTTCCACCAGACACCAGATCAGAGGGAATTAGACTTCCACCAGATCAGAGGGAATTAGACTTCCACCAGATCAGAGGGAATTAGACTTCCACCAGATCAGAGGGAATTAGACTTCCACCAGATCAGAGGGAATTAGACTTCCACCAGATCAGAGGGAATTAGACTTCCACCAGGCACAAGATCAGAGGGAATTAGACTTCCACCAGATCAGAGAGAATTAGACTTCCACCAGATCAGAGGGAATTAGACTTCCACCAGATCAGAGGGAATTAGACTTCCACCAGATCAGAGGGAATTAGACTTCCACCAGATCAGAGGGAATTAGACTTCCACCAGATCAGAGGGAATTAGACTTCCACCAGATCAGAGGGAATTAGACTTCCACCAATCAGAGGGAATTAGACTTCCACCAGGCACAAGATCAGAGGGAATTAGACTTCCACCAGGCACAAGATCAAATGGAATTAGACTTCCACCAGATCAGAGGGAATTAGACTTCCACCAGGCAGCAGATGAGAGGGAATTAGACTTCCACCAGGTACCATATCAAAGGGAATTAGACTTCCACCAGGCACCAGATCAGAGGGAATTAGACTTCCACCAGGCACCAGATCAAAGGGAATTAGACTTCCACCAGGCACAAGATCAAATGGAATTAGACTTCCACCAGATCAGAGGGAATTAGACTTCCACCAGGCAGCAGATGAGAGGGAATTAGACTTCCACCAGGTACCATATCAAAGGGAATTAGACTTCCACCAGGCACCAGATCAGAGGGAATTAGACTTCCACCAGGCACCAGATCAAAGGGAATTAGACTTCCACCAGACACCAGATCAGAGGGAATTAGACTTCCACCAGATCAGAGGGAATTAGACTTCCACCAGACACCAGATCAGAGGGAATTAGACTTCCACCAGATCAGAGGGAATTAGACTTCCACCAGATCAGAGGGAATTAGACTTCCACCAGATCAGAGGGAATTAGACTTCCACCAGATCAGAGGGAATTAGACTTCCACCAGATCAGAGGGAATTAGACTTCCACCAGGCACAAGATCAGAGGGAATTAGACTTCCACCAGATCAGAGAGAATTAGACTTCCACCAGATCAGAGGGAATTAGACTTCCACCAGATCAGAGGGAATTAGACTTCCACCAGATCAGAGGGAATTAGACTTCCACCAGATCAGAGGGAATTAGACTTCAACCAGATCAGAGGGAATTAGACTTCCACCAGATCAGAGGGAATTAGACTTCCACCAGATCAGAGGGAATTAGACTTCCACCAGGCACAAGATCAGAGGGAATTAGACTTCCACCAGGCACAAGATCAAATGGAATTAGACTTCCACCAGATCAGAGGGAATTAGACTTCCACCAGGCACCAGATCAGAGGGAATTAGACTTCCACCAGGTACCAGATTTGAGGGAATTAGACTTCCACCAGATTTGAGGGAATTAGACTTCCACCAGATTTGAGGGAATTAGACTTCCACAAGATCAGAGGGAATTAGACTTCCACCAGGCACCAGATCAGAGGGAATTAGACTTCCACCAGGTACCAGATCAAAGGGAATTAGACTTCCACCAGGTACCAGATCAAAGGGAATTAGACTTCCACCAGATCAGAGGGAATTAGACTTTCACCTGATCAGAGGGAATTAGACTTCCACCAGATCAGAGGGAATTAGACTTCCACCAGATCAGAGGGAATTAGACTTTCACCTGATCAGAGGGAATTAGACTTCCACCAGATCAGAGGGAATTAGACTTTCACCTGATCAGAGGGAATTAGACTTTCACCTGATCAGAGGGAATTAGACTTCCACCAGATCAGAGGGAATTAGACTTCCACCTGATCAGAGGGAATTAGACTTCCACCAGATCGGAGGGAATTAGACTTCCACCAGATCGGAGGGAATTAGACTTCCACCAGATCGGAGGGAATTAGACTTCCACCTGATCAGAGGGAATTAGACTTCCACCAGATCAGAGGGAATTAGACTTCCACCAGATCAGAGGGAATTAGACTTCCACCAGATCAGAGGGAATTAGACTTCCACCAGGTACCATATCAAAGGGAATTAGACTTCCACCAGGCACCAGATCAGAGGGAATTAGACTTCCACCAGGCACCAGATCAAAGGGAATTAGACTTCCACCAGACACCAGATCAGAGGGAATTAGACTTCCACCAGATCAGAGGGAATTAGACTTCCACCAGACACCAGATCAGAGGGAATTAGACTTCCACCAGATCAGAGGGAATTAGACTTCCACCAGATCAGAGGGAATTAGACTTCCACCAGATCAGAGGGAATTAGACTTCCACCAGATCAGAGGGAATTAGACTTCCACCAGATCAGAGGGAATTAGACTTCCACCAGATCAGAGGGAATTAGACTTCCACCAGATCAGAGGGAATTAGACTTCCACCAGATCAGAGGGAATTAGACTTCCACCAGATCAGAGGGAATTAGACTTCCACCAGATCAGAGGGAATTAGACTTCCACCAGGCACAAGATCAGAGGGAATTAGACTTCCACCAGATCAGAGGGAATTAGACTTCCACCAGGCACAAGATCAAATGGAATTAGACTTCCACCAGATCAGAGGGAATTAGACTTCCACCAGGCACCAGATCAGAGGGAATTAGACTTCCACCAGGTACCAGATTTGAGGGAATTAGACTTCCACCAGATTTGAGGGAATTAGACTTCCACCAGATTTGAGGGAATTAGACTTCCACCAGATCAGAGGGAATTAGACTTCCACCAGGCACCAGATCAGAGGGAATTAGACTTCCACCAGGTACCAGATCAAAGGGAATTAGACTTCCACCAGGTACCAGATCAAAGGGAATTAGACTTCCACCAGATCAGAGGGAATTAGACTTTCACCTGATCAGAGGGAATTAGACTTCCACCAGATCAGAGGGAATTAGACTTCCACCAGATCAGAGGGAATTAGACTTCCACCAGATCAGAGGGAATTAGACTTTCACCTGATCAGAGGGAATTAGACTTCCACCAGATCAGAGGGAATTAGACTTCCACCAGATCAGAGGGAATTAGACTTTCACCTGATCAGAGGGAATTAGACTTTCACCTGATCAGAGGGAATTAGACTTCCACCAGATCAGAGGGAATTAGACTTCCACCAGATCGGAGGGAATTAGACTTCCACCAGATCGGAGGGAATTAGACTTCCACCAGATCGGAGGGAATTAGACTTCCACCTGATCAGAGGGAATTAGACTTCCACCAGATCGGAGGGAATTAGACTTCCACCAGATCGGAGGGAATTAGACTTCCACCAGATCAGAGGGAATTAGACTTCCACCAGATCGGAGGGAATTAGACTTCCACCAGATCGGAGGGAATTAGACTTCCACCAGATCAGAGGGAATTTTATAACCAGGAAACACTTTCTCATATCGTGCACTTCTTAATTCTCCTTCTTTGAAAGTTTATCAGAGACCTGACGGAGACAGTCTGCTGTCAAAACATTACTGATTCAATTATCAGAGCTACTTACCTGTGTGTGTGTGTGTGTGTGTGTGTGCTTTATGCGAATGTCTGTGTGTGTTGTTTCATGTGACAACGATGAAGAGATAGCGAGACGCTCTGCTGTTATAATGAGACGGTGTAGACAGACAGATCTGGAGGGCTTGAAGCAATCACCGTGTTCCTGTTTATTTATAAACCCAGGAGTCAACAATCACCGTATTTAGAGACAACTCCATAACGCTGTTTAGATTCCACATCTCTGTTAACACTGAGCATGTGGCAGCCTATTCCTTATTCCCCACACTACTATTGACCAGGGTACCACCTTATTCTCCACACTACTATTGACCAGGGTACCACCTTATTCTCCACACTACTATTGACCAGGGTCTAGGGTACCACCTTATTCTCCACACTACTATTGACCAGGGTACCACCTTATTCTCCACACTACTATTGACCAGGGTACCACCTTATTCCCCACACTACTATTGACCAGGGTAACACCTTATTCACCACACTACTATTGACCAGGGTACCACCTTATTCTCCACACTACTATTGACCAGGGTACCACCTTATTCTCCACACTACTATTGACCAGGGTCTAGGGTACCACCTCATTCTCCACACTACTATTGACCAGGGTACCACCTTATTCTCCACACTACTATTGACCAGGGTCTAGGGTACCATCTTATTCTCCACACTACTATTGACCAGGGTACCACCTTATTCCCCACACTACTATTGACCAGGGTACCACCTTATTCACCACACTACTATTGGCCAGGGTACCACCTTATTCTCCACACTACTATTGACCAGGGTACCACCTTATTCCCCACACTACTATTGACCAGGGTACCACCTTATTCTCCACACTACTATTGACCAGGGTACCACCTTATTCTCCACACTACTATTGACCAGGGTACCACCTTATTCACCACACTACTATTGACCAGGGTACCACCTTATTCTCCACACTACTATTGACCAGGGTACCACCTTATTCTCCACACTACTATTGACCAGGGTCTAGGGTACCACCTTATTCTCCACACTACTATTGACCAGGGCCTAGGGTACCACCTTATTCTCCACACTACTATTGACCAGGGTACCACCTTATTCTCCACACTACTATTGACCAGGGTCTAGGGTACCACCTTATTCTCCACACTACTATTGACCAGAGTAACACCTTATTCTCCACACTACTATTGACCAGGGTACCACCTTATTCTCCACACTACTATTGACCAGGGTCTAGGGTACCACCTTATTCTCCACACTACTATTGACCAGGGTAAAACCTTATTCTCCACACTACTATTGACCAGGGTACCACCCTATTCTCCACACTACTATTGACCAGGGTCTAGGGTACCACCTTATTCTCCACACTACTATTGACCAGGGTACCACCTTATTCTCCACACTACTATTGACCAGGGTCTAGGGTACCACCTTATTCTCCACACTACTATTGACCAGGGTCTAGGGTACCACCTTATTCCCCACACTACTATTGACCAGGGTACCACCTTATTCACCACACTACTATTGACCAGGGTATCACCTTATTCTCCACACTACTATTGACCAGGGTACCACCTTATTCTCCACACTACTATTGACCAGGGTACCACCTTATTCTCCACACTACTATTGACCAGGGTACCACCTTATTCTCCACACTACTATTGACCAGGGTACCACCTTATTCCCCACACTACTATGGACCAGGGTCTAGGGTACCACCTTATTCTCCACACTACTATTGACCAGGGTACCGCCTTATTCTCCACACTACTATTGACCAGGGTACCACCTTATTCTCCACACTACTATTGACCAGGGTACCACCTTATTCTCCACACTACTATTGACCAGGGTACCACCTTATTCCCCACACTACTATTGACCAGGGTACCACCTTATTCTCCACACTACTATTGACCAGGGTACCACCTTACTCCCCACACTACTATTGACCAGGGTACCACCTTATTCTCCACACTACTATTGACCAGGGTCTAGGGTACCACCTTATTCTCCACACTACTATTGACCAGGGTACCGCCTTATTCTCCACACTACTATTGACCAGGGTACCACCTTATTCTCCACACTACTATTGACCAGGGTACCACCTTATTCTCCACACTACTATTGACCAGGGTACCACCTTATTCTCCACACTACTATTGACCAGAGTCTAGGGTACCACCTTATTCTCCACACTACTATTGACCAGGGTACCGCCTTATTCTCCACACTACTATTGACCAGGGTACCACCTTATTCTCCACACTACTATTGACCAGGGTACCACCTTATTCTCCACACTACTATTGACCAGGGTACCACCTTATTCCCCACACTACTATTGACCAGGGTACCACCTTATTCTCCACACTACTATTGACCAGGGTACCACCTTACTCCCCACACTACTATTGACCAGGGTACCACCTTATTCTCCACACTACTATTGACCAGGGTCTAGGGTACCACCTTATTCTCCACACTACTATTGACCAGGGTACCGCCTTATTCTCCACACTACTATTGACCAGGGTACCACCTTATTCTCCACACTACTATTGACCAGGGTACCACCTTATTCTCCACACTACTATTGACCAGGGTACCACCTTGTTCTCCACACTACTATTGACCAGGGTACCACCTTATTCTCCACACTACTATTGACCAGGGTACCACCTTATTCTCCACACTACTATTGACCAGACCAGGGTACCACCTTATTCTCCACACTACTATTGACCAGGGTACCACCTTATTCCCCACACTACTATTGACCAGGGTACCACCTTATTCTCCACACTACTATTGACCAGGGTACCACCTTATTCTCCACACTACTATTGACCAGGGTACCACCTTATTCCCCACACTACTATTGACCAGGGTACCACCTTATTCTCCACACTACTATTGACCAGGGTACCACCTTATTCTCCACACTACTATTGACCAGGGTACCACCTTATTCTCCACACTACTATTGACCAGGGTACCACCTTATTCTCCACACTACTATTGACCAGGGTACCACCTTATTCTCCACACTACTATTGACCAGGGTACCATCCTATATTCTCCACACTACTATTGACCAGGGTACCACCTTATTCTCCACACTACTATTGACCAGGGTACCACCTTATTCTCCACACTACTATTGACCAGGGTACCACCTTATTCTCCACACTACTATTGACCAGGGTACCACCTTATTCTCCACACTACTATTGACCAGGGTACCACCTTATTCTCCACACTACTATTGACCAGGGTACCACCTTATTCTCCACACTACTATTGACCAGGGTACCACCTTATTCTCCACACTACTATTGACCAGGGTACCACCTTATTCTCCACACTACTATTGACCAGGGTACCACCTTATTCTCCACACTACTATTGACCAGGGTACCACCTTATTCTCCACACTACTATTGACCAGGGTACCATCTTATTCTCCCACTACTATGACCAGTACACCTTATTCTCCACACTACGACCAGGGTACCACCTTATTCTCCACACTACTATTGACCAGGGTACCACCTTATTCTCCACACTACTATTGACCAGGGTACCACCTTATTCTCCACACTACTATTGACCAGGGTACCACCTTATTCTCCACACTACTATTGACCAGGGTACCACCTTATTCTCCACACTACTATTGACCAGGGTACCACCTTATTCTCCACACTACTATTGACCAGGGTACCACCTTATTCTCCACACTACTATTGACCAGGGTACCACCTTATTCTCCACACTACTATTGACCAGGGTACCACCTTATTCTCCACACTACTATTGACCAGGGTACCACCTTATTCTCCACACTACTATTGACCAGGGTACCACCTTATTCTCCACACTACTATTGACCAGGGTACCACCTTATTCTCCACACTACTATTGACCAGGGTACCACCTTATTCTCCACACTACTATTGACCAGGGTACCACCTTATTCTCCACACTACTATTGACCAGGGTACCACCTTATTCTCCACACTACTATTGACCAGGGTACCACCTTATTCTCCACACTACTATTGACCAGGGTACCACCTTATTCTCCACACTACTATTGACCAGGGTACCACCTTATTCTCCACACTACTATTGACCAGGGTACCACCTTATTCTCCACACTACTATTGACCAGGGTACCACCTTATTCTCCACACTACTATTGACCAGGGTACCACCTTATTCTCCACACTACTATTGACCAGGGTACCACCTTATTCTCCACACTACTATTGACCAGGGTACCACCTTATTCTCCACACTACTATTGACCAGGGTACCACCTTATTCTCCACACTACTATTGACCAGGGTACCAACTTATTCTCCACACTACTATTGACCAGGGTACCACCTTATTCTCCACACTACTATTGACCAGGGTACCACCTTATTCTCCACACTACTATTGACCAGGGTACCATCTTATTCTCCACACTACTATTGACCAGGGTACCACCTTATTCTCCACACTACTATTGACCAGGGTACCATCTTATTCTCCACACTACTATTGACCAGGGTACCACCTTATTCTCCACACTACTACTGACCAGGGTACCACCTTATTCTCCACACTACTATTGACCAGGGTACCACCTTATTCTCCACACTACTATTGACCAGGGTACCACCTTATTCTCCACACTACTATTGACCAGGGTACCACCGTATTCTCCACACTACTATTGACCAGGGTACCACCTTATTCTCCACACTACTATTGACCAGGGTACCATCTTATTCTCCACACTACTATTGACCAGGGTACCACCTTATTCTCCACACTACTTCTGACCAGGGTACCACCTTATTCTCCACACTACTATTGACCAGGGTACCACCTTATTCTCCACACTACTATTGACCAGGGTACCACCTTTTTCTCCACACTACTATTGACCAGGGTACCACCTTATTCTCCACACTACTATTGACCAGGGTACCACCTCACACTAACTCAACGTTACGATACGGAGGGAAGAGCGAACTCAACGTTACGATACGGAGGAGAGACCGAACTCAACGTTACGATACGGAGGGAAGAGCGAACTCAACGTTACGATACGGAGGGCAGACCGAACTCAACGTTACGATACGGAGGGCAGACCCAACTCAACGTTACGATACGGAGGGCAGACCGAACTCAACGTTACGATACGGTGGGCAGACCGAACTCAACGTTACGATACGGAGGGCAGACCGAACTCAACGTTACGATACGGAGGGCAGCCCGAACTCAACGTTACGATACGGAGGGCAGACCCAACTCAACGTTACGATACGGAGGGCAGACCCAACTCAACGTTACGATACGGAGGGCAGACCGAACTCAACGTTACGATACGGAGGGCAGACCCAACTCAACGTTACGATACGGAGGGAAGACCCAACTCAACGTTACGATACGGAGGACAGACCGAACTCAACGTTACGATATGGAGGGCGGACCCAACTCAACGTTACGATACGGAGGGAAGACCGAACTCAACGTTACGATACGGAGGGCAGACCGAACTCAACGTTACGATACGGAGGGCAGACCGAACTCAACGTTACGATACGGAGGGCAGCCCGAACTCAACGTTACGATACGGAGGGCAGACCCAACTCAACGTTACGATACGGAGGGCAGACCCAACTCAACGTTACGATACGGAGGACAGACCGAACTCAACGTTACAATACGGAGGGAAGACCCAACTCAACGTTACGATACGGAGGACAGACCGAACTCAACGTTACGATACGGAGGGAAGACCCAACTCAACGTTACGATACGGAGGGCAGACAGAACTCAACGTTACGATACGGAGGGCAGACCCAACTCAACGTTACGATACGGAGGGCAGACCGAACTCAACGTTACGATACGGAGGGAAGACCGAACTCAACGTTACGGAGGGCAGACCGAACTCAACGTTACGATACGGAGGGCAGACCGAACTCAACGATACGGAGGAGAGACCGAACTCAACGTTACGATACGGAGGACAGACCGAACTCAACGTTACGATACGGAGGGAAGACCCAACTCAACGTTACGATACGGAGGACAGACCGAACTCAACGTTACGATATGGAGGGCGGACCCAACTCAACGTTACGATACGGAGGGAAGACCGAACTCAACGTTACGATACGGAGGGCAGACCGAACTCAACGTTACGATACGGAGGGCAGACCGAACTCAACGTTACGATACGGAGGGCAGCCCGAACTCAACGTTACGATACGGAGGGCAGACCCAACTCAACGTTACGATACGGAGGGCAGACCCAACTCAACGTTACGATACGGAGGACAGACCGAACTCAACGTTACGATACGGAGGGAAGACCCAACTCAACGTTACGATACGGAGGACAGACCGAACTCAACGTTACGATACGGAGGGAAGACCCAACTCAACGTTACGATACGGAGGGCAGACAGAACTCAACGTTACGATACGGAGGGCAGACCCAACTCAACGTTACGATACGGAGGGCAGACCGAACTCAACGTTACGATACGGAGGGAAGACCGAACTCAACGTTACGGAGGGCAGACCGAACTCAACGTTACGATACGGAGGGCAGACCGAACTCAACGATACGGAGGAGAGACCGAACTCAACTTTACGATACGGAGGGCAGACCGAACTCAACGTTACGATACGGAGGGCAGACCCAACTCAACGTTACGATACGGAGGGCAGACCGAACTCAACGTTACGATACGGAGGACAGACCGAACTCAACGTTACGATACGGAGGACAGACCGAACTCAACGTTACGATACGGAGGGAAGACCGAACTCAACGTTACGGAGGGCAGACCGAACTCAACGTTACGATACGGAGGGCAGACCGAACTCAACGTTACGATACGGAGGAGAGACCGAACTCAACGTTACGATACGGAGGGCAGACCCAACTCAACGTTACGATACGGAGGGCAGACCCAACTCAGCGTTACGATACGGAGGGCAGACCCAACTCAACGTTACGATACGGAGGGCAGACCGAACTCAACGTTACGATACGGAGGGCAGACCGAACTCAACGTTACGATATGGAGGGCGGACCCAACTCAACGTTACGATACGGAGGGAAGACCGAACTCAACGTTACGATACGGTGGGCAGACCGAACTCAACGTTACGATACGGAGGGCAGACCGAACTCAACGTTACGATACGGAGGGCAGCCCGAACTCAACGTTACGATACGGAGGGCAGACCCAACTCAACGTTACGATACGGAGGGCAGACCCAACTCAACGTTACGATACGGAGGGCAGACCGAACTCAACGTTACGATACGGAGGGCAGACCCAACTCAACGTTACGATACGGAGGACAGACCGAACTCAACGTTACGATACGGAGGGAAGACCCAACTCAACGTTACGATACGGAGGACAGACCGAACTCAACGTTACGATACGGAGGGAAGACCCAACTCAACGTTACGATACGGAGGACAGACCGAACTCAACGTTACGATATGGAGGGCGGACCCAACTCAACGTTACGATACGGAGGGAAGACCGAACTCAACGTTACGATACGGAGGGCAGACCGAACTCAACGTTACGATACGGAGGGCAGACCGAACTCAACGTTACGATACGGAGGGCAGACCGAACTCAACGTTACGATACGGAGGGCAGACCCAACTCAACGTTACGATACGGAGGACAGACCGAACTCAACGTTACGATACGGAGGGAAGACCCAACTCAACGTTACGATACGGAGGACAGACCGAACTCAACGTTACGATACGGAGGGAAGACCCAACTCAACGTTACGATACGGAGGACAGACCGAACTCAACGTTACGATATGGAGGGCGGACCCAACTCAACGTTACGATACGGAGGGAAGACCGAACTCAACGTTACGATACGGAGGGCAGACCGAACTCAACGTTACGATACGGAGGGCAGATCGAACTCAACGTTACGATACGGAGGGCAGCCCGAACTCAACGTTACGATACGGAGGGCAGACCCAACTCAACGTTACGATACGGAGGGCAGACCCAACTCAACGTTACGATACGGAGGACAGACCGAACTCAACGTTACGATACGGAGGGAAGACCCAACTCAACGTTACGATACGGAGGACAGACCGAACTCAACGTTACGATACGGAGGGAAGACCCAACTCAACGTTACGATACGGAGGGCAGACAGAACTCAACGTTACGATACGGAGGGCAGACCCAACTCAACGTTACGATACGGAGGGCAGACCGAACTCAACGTTACGATACGGAGGGCAGACCGAACTCAACGTTACGGAGGGCAGACCGAACTCAACGTTACGATACGGAGGGCAGACCGAACTCAACGATACGGAGGAGAGACCGAACTCAACTTTACGATACGGAGGGCAGACCGAACTCAACGTTACGATACGGAGGGCAGACCCAACTCAACGTTACGATACGGAGGGCAGACCGAACTCAACGTTACGATACGGAGGACAGACCGAACTCAACGTTACGATACGGAGGGAAGACCGAACTCAACGTTACGGAGGGCAGACCGAACTCAACGTTACGATACGGAGGGCAGACCGAACTCAACGTTACGATACGGAGGAGAGACCGAACTCAACGTTACGATACGGAGGGCAGACCCAACTCAACGTTACGATACGGAGGGCAGACCCAACTCAACGTTACGATACGGAGGGCAGACCCAACTCAACGTTACGATACGGAGGGAAGACCGAACTCAACGTTACGATACGGAGGGCAGACCGAACTCAACGTTACGATATGGAGGGCGGACCCAACTCAACGTTACGATACGGAGGGCAGACCCAACTCAACGTTACGATACGGAGGGCAGACCCAACTCAACGTTACGATACGGAGGGCAGACCCAACTCAACGTTACGATACGGAGGGCAGACCCAACTCAACGTTACGATACGGAGGGCAGACCCAACTCAACGTTACGATACGGAGGGCAGACCCAACTCAACGTTACGATACGGAGGGCAGACCCAACTCAACGTTACGATACGGAGGGCAGACCCAACTCAACGTTACGATACGGAGGGCAGACCCAACTCAACGTTACGATACGGAGGGCAGACCCAACTCAACGTTACGATACGGAGGGCAGACCCAACTCAACGTTACGATACGGAGGGCAGACCCAACTCAACGTTACGATACGGAGGGCAGACCCAACTCAACGTTACGATACGGAGGGCAGACCCAACTCAACGTTACGATACGGAGGGCAGACCCAACTCAACGTTACGATACGGAGGGCAGACCCAACTCAACGTTACGATACGGAGGGAAGACCCAACTCAACGTTACGATACGGAGGGAAGACCCAACTCAACGTTACGATACGGAGGACAGACCGAACTCAACGTTACGATACGGAGGGAAGACCCAACTCAACGTTACGATACGGAGGGCAGACCCAACTCAACGTTACGATACGGAGGGCAGACCCAACTCAACGTTACGATACGGAGGGAAGACCCAACTCAACGTTACGATACGGAGGGAAGACCCAACTCAACGTTACGATACGGAGGGAAGACCGAACTCAACGTTACGATACGGAGGGCAGACCCAACTCAACGTTACGGATGGAAGACCGAACTCAACTCAACGATACGGAGGGCAGACCCAACTCAACGTTACGATACGGAGGGCAGACCCAACTCAACGATACGGAGGGCAGACCCAACTGAACGTTACGATACGGAGGGCAGACCCAACTCAACGTTACGATACGGAGGGCAGACCCAACTCAACGTTACGATACGGAGGGCAGACCCAACTCAACGTTACGATACGGAGGGAAGACCGAACTCAACGTTACGATACGGAGGGCAGACCCAACTCAACGTTACGATACGGAGGGCAGACCGAACTCAACGTTACGATACGGAGGGCAGACCCAACTCAACGTTACGATACGGAGGGCAGACCCAACTCAACGATACGATACGGAGGGCAGACCCAACTCAACGTTACGATACGGAGGGCAGACCCAACTCAACGTTACGATACGGAGGGCAGACCCAACTCAACGTTACGATACGGAGGACAGACCCAACTCAACGTTACGATACGGAGGGCAGACCCAACTCAACGTTACGATACGGAGGGCAGACCCAACTCAACGTTACGATACGGAGGGCAGACCCAACTCAACGTTACGATACGGAGGGCAGACCCAACTCAACGTTACGATACGGAGGGCAGACCCAACTCAACGTTACGATACGGAGGGCAGACCCAACTCAACGTTACGATACGGAGGGCAGACCCAACTCAACGTTACGATACGGAGGGCAGACCCAACTCAACGTTACGATACGGAGGGCAGACCCAACTCAACGTTACGATACGGAGGGCAGACCCAACTCAACGTTACGATACGGAGGGCAGACCCAACTCAACGTTACGATACGGAGGGCAGACCCAACTCAACCTTACGATACGGAGGGCAGACCCAACTCAACGTTACGATACGGAGGGCAGACCCAACTCAACGTTACGATACGGAGGGCAGACCCAACTCAACGTTACGATACGGAGGGCAGACCCAACTCAACGTTACGATACGGAGGGCAGACCCAACTCAACGTTACGATACGGAGGGCAGACCCAACTCAACGTTACGATACGGAGGGCAGACCCAACTCAACGTTACGATACGGAGGGCAGACCCAACTCAACGTTACGATACGGAGGGCAGACCCAACTCAACGTTACGATACGGAGGGCAGACCCAACTCAACGTTACGATACGGAGGGCAGACCTAACTCAACGTTACGATACGGAGGGCAGACCCAACTCAACGTTACGATACGGAGGGCAGACCCAACTCAACGTTACGATACGGAGGGCGGACCCAACTCAGCGTTACGATACGGAGGGCAGACCCAACTCAACGTTACGATACGGAGGGCAGACCCAACTCAACGTTACGATACGGAGGGCAGACCCAACTGAACCAAGAAATACAAGAAACAACATCTAAAGGAACAGGTGTCGACTCCCAAAATGACACACTATTACCTACATAGTGTCCTATGGGGCCCTGGTCGAAAGTAATGCACTACATAGGGAATAGGGGGCTATTTGGGATGCACAGAGTCTTTAATTAAGCTCCGGTGAAAATCCAGTTGGAAACGATTATAATTTCTCCTTTAGTCACAAACAGAACAGATGGAACTTCACACAGCAGGGTCTTGGCATCTGATTAAGGAGCCCCAACGCATGTATGGGGGGAGGAGAAAAGAGCAGAGGGAGGAGAAAAGAGCAGAGGGAGGAGAGGAGAGGAGAGGAGAGGAGAGGAGAGGGGAGAGAGGAGAGAGGAGAGGGGAGAGGGGAGAGGGGAGAATGGAGGGAGGGAGGCAAGTTAGACCTATAGGGTTCTGGTCAAAAGTAGTACACTATGCAGGGTGCAATTTGGGCCACTTCCCCTGCTTCTACTCTCCTGGTATATCAGCCTATACCTGCTCTGCCACTTCCCCTGCCTCTACTCTCCTGGTATATCAGCCTATACCTGCTCTGCCACTTCCCCTGCCTCTACTCTCCTGGTATATCAGCCTATACCTGCTCTGCCACTTCCCCTGCCTCTACTCTCCTGGTATATCAGCCTATACCTGCTCTACCACTTCCCCTGCCTCTACTCTCCTGGTATATCAGCCTATACCTGCTCTACCACTTCCCCTGCCTTTACTCTCCTGGTATACCAGCCTATACCTGCTCTGCCACTTCCCCTGCCTCTACTCTCCTGGTATATCAGCCTATACCTGCTCTGCCACTTCCCCTGCCTCTACTCTCCTGGTATATCAGCCTATACCTGCTCTGCCACTTCCCCTGCCTCTACTCTCCTGGTATATCAGCCTATACCTGCTCTACCACTTCCCCTGCCTCTACTCTCCTGGTATATCAGCCTATACCTGCTCTACCACTTCCCCTGCCTTTACTCTCCTGGTATACCAGCCTATACCTGCTCTACCACTTCCCCTGCCTCTACTCTCCTGGTATATCAGCCTATACCTGCCCTACCACTTCCCCTGCCTCTACTCTCCTGGTATATCAGCCTATACCTGCTCTACCACTTCCCCTGCCTCTACTCTCCTGGTATATCAGCCTATACCTGCTCTACCACTTCCCCTGCCTCTACTCTCCTGGTATATCAGCCTATACCTGCTCTACCACTTCCCCTGCCTCTACTCTCCTGGTATATCAGCCTATACCTGCTCTACCACTTCCCCTGCCTCTACTCTCCTGGTATATCAGCCTATACCTGCTCTACCACTTCCCCTGCCTCTACTCTCCTGGTATATCAGCCTATACCTGCTCTACCACTTCCCCTGCCTCTACTCTCCTGGTATATCAGCCTATACCTGCTCTACCACTTCCCCTGCCTCTACTCTCCTGGTATATCAGCCTATACCTGCTCTACCACTTCCCCTGCCTCACTCTCCGTATATCAGCCTATACCTGCCTACCACTTCCCCTGCCTACTCTCCTGGTATACCAGCCTATACCTGCTCTACCACTTCCCCTGCCTCTACTCTCCTGGTATATCAGCCTATACCTGCCCTACCACTTCCCCTCCCTCTACTCTCCTGGTATATCAGCCTATACCTGCTCTACCACTTCCCCTGCCTCTACTCTCCTGGTATATCAGCCTATACCTGCTCTACCACTTCCCCTGCCTCTACTCTCCTGGTATATCAGCCTATACCTGCTCTACCACTTCCCCTGCCTCTACTCTCCTGGTATATCAGCCTATACCTGCTCTACCACTTCCCCTGCCTCTACTCTCCTGGTATATCAGCCTATACCTGCTCTACCACTTCCCCTGCCTCTACTCTCCTGGTATATCAGCCTATACCTGCTCTACCACTTCCCCTGCCTCTACTCTCCTGGTATATCAGCCTATACCTGTCCTACCACTTCCCCTGCCTCTACTCTCCTGGTATATCAGCCTATACCTGCTCTACCACTTCCCCTGCCTCTACTCTCCTGGTATATCAGCCTATACCTGCTCTACCACTTCCCTTGCCTCTACTCTCCTGGTATATCAGCCTATACCTGCTCTGTCACTTCCCCTGCCTCTACTCTCCTGGTATATCAGCCTATACCTGCTCTACCACTTCCCCTGCCTCTACTCTCCTGGTATATCAGCCTATACCTGCTCTACCACTTCCCCTACCTCTACTCTCCTGGTATATCAGCCTATACCTGCTCTGTCACTTCCCCTGCCTCTACTCTCCTGGTATATCAGCCTATACCTGCTCTACCACTTCCCCTGCCTCTACTCTCCTGGTATATCAGCCTATACCTGCTCTACCACTTCCCCTACCTCTACTCTCCTGGTATATCAGCCTATACCTGCTCTACCACTTCCCCTGCCTCTACTCTCCTGGTATATCAGCCTATACCTGCTCTACCACTTCCCCTGCCTCTACTCTCCTGGTATATCAGCCTATACCTGTCCTACCACTTCCCCTGCCTCTACTCTCCTGGTATATCAGCCTATACCTGCTCTACCACTTCCCCTGCCTCTACTCTCCTGGTATATCAGCCTATACCTGCTCTACCACTTCCCCTGCCTCTACTCTCCTGGTATATCAGCCTATACCTGCTCTACCACTTCCCCTGCCTTTACTCTCCTGGTATACCAGCCTATACCTGCTCTACCACTTCCCCTGCCTCTACTCTCCTGGTATATCAGCCTATACCTGCCCTACCACTTCCCCTCCCTCTACTCTCCTGGTATATCAGCCTATACCTGCTCTACCACTTCCCCTGCCTCTACTCTCCTGGTATATCAGCCTATACCTGCTCTACCACTTCCCCTGCCTCTACTCTCCTGGTATATCAGCCTATACCTGCTCTACCACTTCCCCTGCCTCTACTCTCCTGGTATATCAGCCTATACCTGCTCTACCACTTCCCCTGCCTCTACTCTCCTGGTATATCAGCCTATACCTGCTCTACCACTTCCCCTGCCTCTACTCTCCTGGTATATCAGCCTATACCTGCTCTACCACTTCCCCTGCCTCTACTCTCCTGGTATATCAGCCTATACCTGTCCTACCACTTCCCCTGCCTCTACTCTCCTGGTATATCAGCCTATACCTGCTCTACCACTTCCCCTGCCTCTACTCTCCTGGTATATCAGCCTATACCTGCTCTACCACTTCCCTTGCCTCTACTCTCCTGGTATATCAGCCTATACCTGCTCTGTCACTTCCCCTGCCTCTACTCTCCTGGTATATCAGCCTATACCTGCTCTACCACTTCCCCTGCCTCTACTCTCCTGGTATATCAGCCTATACCTGCTCTACCACTTCCCCTACCTCTACTCTCCTGTTATATCAGCCTATACCTGCTCTACCACTTCCCCTGCCTCTACTCTCCTTGTATATCAGCCTATACCTGCTTTGCCACAAAGAGGGTCCAGTTCTGTTCTGTCCTTCCTGTCCCTGAGACACAGATTATTCTGGGCAGCGTGTTGTGAGAGAACACCAATTACCCTGCGGAGGTTGTTCATGTTTACATGTTGAAGAACGACATCCCTGATGAACACGTCACTCATCGTCACACATCACACATCATCACACGTCACTCATCGTCACACATCATCACACGACACCACACATCATCACACAACATCCCTCAACATCACACATCATCGCACATCATCACACATCGCACAACATTCCTCAACATCACACATCATCACACATCATCACACATCATCACACATCATCGCACAACATCGCACATCATCACACAGCATCACACATCACATATCATCATACATCATCACACAACATGCGATGATTCGACATCACACGTCACTCATCATCACAGATCATCGCATGACATCACACAACATCACACATCATCACACAACATCACACAACATCACACATCATCACACATCATCACACAACATCACACATCATCACACATCGTCCCTCACGGTTGGACACAGGACACTATAATTACTGCCAAGCAGCACATTCTCTGTTTTCCATAAAAGCTAAATTCTTTATATGTCCGACTCAAGTTTTCCTGTGTGTTTGGCTGTCTGGTGTAAATGACCCCTGGATGACCCCTGTGAACTCTGTAAATAGTGGTTCGACCCTTGACCTCTCCGCTGTGCAGTATAGTCTCACTAGAACGTCCAATAAAAACCATCTCAGTGGCCTTGTGGTTGAGAGCGTCCGCTCTGAGATCGGAAGGTTGGGAGTTCAATCCCTGGCTGAGTCACATCAAAGACTGTAAAGATGGGACCTGAGGCGTCTCTGCTTGGCACTCAGCATTAAGGCGATGGATTAGGGGTAGTTTATTTATTTAGTATTTTATTTAACCTTTATTTAACTTGGCAAGTCAGTTAAAGAACAAATGCTTATTTACAATGACGGCCTGCCAAAGTGGCAAAAGGGCCTCCTGCGGGGACGGGGGGCTGGGATTTAAAAATAAATAAAAGTAAATAAAAATAGCAGCACAACATCGCTTAGAATCATGGGAAATGGTGACATCACCGAGGACCTTTAAGGTGGCAGTGACACATCCATAACCTGAGCAGAAACCAGATTGCAAACCAGAGAGAAAACTATAGACATCAAGAAAGCCAGTCAGTTGATTATTGACAAGTTTTTCCAACACCTTTGATAAACAAGGCACGATAGAAACAGGCCTATAACAGTTAGGATTTGCTTGATCTCCCCCTTTAAATAAAGGACAAACCGTGGCTGCCTTCCAAGCAATGGGAACCTCCCCAGAGAGGAGAGACAGGTTAACAAGGTCAGAGAGAGGCTTGGTGATGATAGGGGCAGCAACCTTAAAGAAGACAGGGTCTAAAACCATCTGACCCAGATGTTTTTTGGGGGGTCTAAAGTTTAATGAGCTCCTTCAGCCCCTCGGACTCAGTGACCGGCTTGCAGGGAGCATCGGGGCCTAGTCTCATTAGGAGGGGAGGAAGATGAGGGAAAGGTTGGACGGGCAAGGAGGCATGTCTGAGTCAAATAGGAATCCTGACTTAATGAAGTGGTGATTTAAAGAACTCAGCCATGTGCTTCTTGTCTGTAACAACCACATCATCAACGTTAAGGGACACGGGCAGCTGTGAGGAGGAGGGTTTATTCTCCAGGTCTTTAACCGTTTCCCAGAACTTCTTGTGGTTAGACCCACGGAGAGAAAACTGCTCCTTAAAGTATTTATCTTTGGCCTTCCGGATAGCCTTATTTCTCATTTGCCTGAAGGAGAGACAGTCAGCCTGAGTATGGGTGCGCCGAGCTTTTTGCCAAATGCAGTTCTTGAGGTGGAGTAACTCTGCAAGATCACGGTCGAACCAGGGGCTGAACCTGTTTTCAATTCTCATTTTCTTTATGGGGGAGTTTGTTAACAATACCACTGAAAAGATATTTAACCCTATGGGCCGTCCTGGCTCCTGCCCTATGGGCCGTCCTGGCTCCTGCCCTATGGGCCGTCCTGGCTGGGCTACTGCCCTATGGGCCGTCCTGCTCCTGCCCTATGGGCCGTCCTGGCTCCTGCCCTATGGGCCGTCCTGGCTCCTGCCCTATGGGCCGCCCTGGCTCCTGCCCTATGGGCCGCCCTGGCTCCTGCCCTATGGGCCGTCCTGGCTGGGCTACTGCCCTATGGGCCGTTCTGGCTCCTGCACTACGGGCCGTCCTGGCTCCTGCCCTACGGGCCGTCCTGGCTCCTGCCCTATGGGCCGCCCTGGCTCCTGTCCCGCGGGCTGTTCTGGCTCCTGCCCTGCGGGCCGTTCTGGCTAGGCTAAAGACGATGTACATCTATCGGCATAATTGCAGCACTTAATTCTGATTGAACTATTTATAAAAATGAATAACTAATCATTTCAAAGATCACATAACGTCACCATCCAGCATCAAAGACCAGACAGTAGCCACGTGTGTGTGTGTGTGTGTGTGTGTGTGTGTGTGTGTGTGTGTGTGTGTGTGTGTGTGTGTGTGTGTGTGTGTGTGGCAGTAGTGATATATTATTAAGTGTTTATCATTCTAAAGTTCACGTTAGTAACTACCTCGACGGGCGCATAGAGGCATGAACACAGTAACAGACTGTCTGTTCAAAAGAGAGACAGGAAACACACAAACACACACTCATACACACACACACTCATACATGACCCTGACATGACCCTGCCATGACCCTGACATGACCCTGCCATGCCCCTGACATGACCCTGCCATGACCCTGCCATGACCCTCAGGCCACAGTGACATTACATCTATAGAGGAAAAACTACTGACTAACTCCTTCAGTTCATACTACAGACTAACTCCTTCAGTTCATACTACAGACTAACTCCTTCAGTTCATACTACAGACTAACTCCTTCAGTTCATACTACAGACTAACTCCTTCAGTTCATACTACAGACTAACTCCTTCAGTTCATACTACAGACTAACTCCTTCAGCTCATACTACAGACTAACTCCTTCAGCTCATACTACAGACTAACTCATTCAGTTCATACTACAGACTAACTCCTTCAGCTCATACTACAGACTAACTCCTTCAGCTCATACTACAGACTAACTCCTTCAGCTCATACTACTGACTAACTCCTTCAGTTCATACTACAGACTAACTCCTTCAGTTCATACTACAGACTAACTGCTTCAGCTCATACTACTGACTAACTCCTTCAGCTCATTCTACAGACTAACTCCTTCAGTTCATACTACAGACTAACTCCTTCAGTTCATACTACAGACTAACTCCTTCAGCTCATTCTACAGACTAACTCCTTCAGTTCATACTACAGACTAACTCCTTCAGCTCATTCTACAGACTAACTCCTTCAGTTCATACTACAGACTAACTCCTTCAGTTCATACTACAGACTAACTCCTTCAGCTCATTCTACAGACTAACTCCTTCAGCTCATACTACAGACTAACTCCTTCAGTTCATACTAAAAACTAACTCCTTCAGTTCATACTACAGACTAACTCCTTCAGTTCATACTACAGACTAACTCCTTCAGTTCATACTACAGACTAACTCCTTCAGTTCATACTACAGACTAACTCCTTCAGCTCATACTACAGACTAACTCCTTCAGCTCATACTACAGACTAACTCCTTCAGCTCATACTACTGACTAACTCCTTCAGTTCATACTACAGACTAACTCCTTCAGTTCATACTACAGACTAACTCCTTCAGCTCATACTACTGACTAACTCCTTCAGCTCATTCTACAGACTAACTCCTTCAGTTCATACTACAGACTAACT
>NC_092088.1:103072001-103124501 GCF_045679555.1 Salvelinus alpinus
TCTGAGAGGTACCCTCCTTCCAGAAGGATAAGGCAGGTGTTTGTTTCTGAGAGGTACTCTCCTTCCAGAAGGATAAGGCAGGTGTTTGTTTCTGAGAGGTACTCTCCTTCCAGAAGGATAAGGCAGGTGTTTGTTTCTGAGAGGTACCCTCCTTCCAGAAGGATGAGGCAGCTGTTTATTTCTGAGAGGTACTCTCCTTCCAGAAGGATAAGGCAGGTGTTTGTTTCTGAGAGGTACTCTCCTTTCAGAAGGATAAGGCAGCTGTTTGTTTCTGAGAGGTACTCTCCTTCCAGAAGGATAAGGCAGCTGTTTGTTTCTGAGAGGTAACCTCCTTCCAGAAGGATAAGGCAGCTGTTTGTTTCTGAGAGGTAACCTCCTTCCAGAAGGATAAGGCAGCTGTTTGTTTCTGAGAGGTACTCTCCTTCCAGAAGGATAAGGCAGCTGTTTGTTTCTGAGAGGTACTCTCCTTCCAGAAGGATAAGGCAGCTGTTTGTTTCTGAGAGGTACTCTCCTTCCAGAAGGATAAGGCAGCTGTTTGTTTCTGAGAGGTAACCTCCGTCCAGAAGGATAAGGCAGGTGTTTGTTTCTGAGAGGTACTCTCCTTCCAGAAGGATAAGGCAGGTGTTTGTTTCTGAGAGGTAACCTCCGTCCAGAAGGATAAGGCAGCTGTTTGTTTCTGAGAGGTACTCTCCGTCCAGAAGGATAAGGCAGGTGTTTGTTTCTGAGAGGTACCCTCCGTCCAGAAGGATAAGGCAGGTGTTTGCTTCTGAGAGGTACTCTCCTTCCAATCAATCAATCAATCAATTTTATTTTATTTTATATAGCCCTTCGTACATCAGCTAATATCTCGAAGTGCTGTACAGACACCCAGCCTAAAACCCCAAACAGCTAGTAATGCAGGTGTAGAAGCACGGTGGCTAGGAAAAACTCCCTAGAAAGGCCAAAACCTAGGAAGAAACCTAGAGAGGAACCAGGCTATGAGGGGTGGCCAGTCCTCTTCTGGCTGTGCCGGGTGGAGATTATAACAGAACTATGCCAAGATGTTCAAAAATGTTCATAAGTGACAAGCATGGTCAAATAATAATCATGAATAATTTTCAGTTGGCTTTTCATAGCCGATCATCAAGAGTTGAAAAACAACAGGTCTGGGACAGGTGGCGGTTCCATAACCGCAGGCAGAACAGCTGAAACTGGAATAGCAGCAAGGCCAGGCGGACTGGGGACAGCAAGGAGTCACCACGGGCGGCAGTCCCGACGCATGGTCCTAGGGCCCAGGTCCTCCGAGAGAAAGAAAGAGAGAAGGAGAAAATTAGAGAGAGCCAAGATTTTCAAAATGTTCATAAATGACAAGCATGGTCAAATAATAATCAGGAATAAATCTCAGTTGGCTTTTCATCATAGCCGATCATTAAGAGTTGAAAACAGCAGGTCTGGGACAGGTAGGGGTTCCATAACCGCAGGCAGAACAGTTGAAACTGGAATAGCAGCAAGGCCAGGCGGACTGGGGACAGCAAGGAGTCACCACGGCCGGTAGTCCCGACGTATGGTCCTAGGGCTCAGGTCCTCCGAGAGAAAGAAAGAGAGAAGGAGAAAATTAGAGAGGGCCAAGATTTTCAAAATGTTCATAAATGACAAGCATGGTCAAATAATAATCAGGAATAAATCTGTTGGCTTTTCATAGCCGATCATTAAGAGTTGAAAACAGCAGGTCTGGGACAGGTAGGGGTTCCGTAACCGCAGGCAGAACAGTTGAAACTGGAATAGCAGCAAGGCCAGGCGGACTGGGGACAGCAAGGTGTCATCATGCCCGGTAGTCCTGACGTATGGTCCTAGGGCTCAGGTTCTCAGAGAGAAAGAGAGAACGAGAGAATTAGAGAGAGCATACTTAAATTCACACAGGACACTGGATAAGACAGGAGAAGTACTCCAGGTAACCAACTGACCCTAGCCCCCGACACATAAACTACTGCAGCATAAATACTGGAGGCTGAGACAGGAGCGGTCAGGAGACACTGTGGCCCCATCCGAAGAAACCCCCGGACAGGGCCAAACAGGAAGGATATAACCCCACCCACTTTGCCAAAGCACAGCCCCCGCACCACTAGAGGGAAATCCTCAACCACCAACTTTCCAGAAGGATAAGGCAGCTGTTTGTTTCTCAGAGGTACTCTCCTTCCAGAAGGATAAGGCAGGTGTTTGTTTCTGAGAGGTACTCTCCTTCCAGAAGGATTAGGCAGGTGTTTGTTTGAGAGGTACCCTCCATCCAGAAGGATAAGGCAGGTGTTTGTTTCTGAGAGGTACTCTCCTTCCAGAAGGATAAGGCAGGTGTTTGTTTCTGAGAGGTACCCTCCTTCCAGAAGGATAAGGCAGCTGTTTGTTTCTCAGAGGTACTCTCCTTCCAGAAGGATAAGGCAGGTGTTTGTTTCTGAGAGGTACTCTCCTTCCAGAAGGATAAGGCAGGTGTTTGTTTGAGAGGTACCCTCCTTCCAGAAGGATAAGGCAGGTGTTTGTTTCTGAGAGGTACTCTCCTTCCAGAAGGATAAGGCAGGTGTTTGTTACTGAGAGGTACTCTCCTTCCAGAAGGATAAGGCAGGTGTTTGTTTCTGAGAGTTAACCTCCTACCAGAAGGATAAGGCAGCTGTTTGTTTCTGAGAGGTAAACTCCTACCAGAAGGATAAGGCAGCTGTTTGTTTCTGAGAGGTAACCTCCTACCAGCAGGATAAGGCAGCTGTTTGTTTCTGAGAGGTAACCTCCTTCCAGAAGGATAAGGCAGGTGTTTGTTTCTGAGAGGTACTCTCCTTCCAGAAGGATAAGGCAGCTGTTTGTTTCTGAGAGGTACCCTCCATCCAGAAGGATAAGGCAGCTGTTTGTTTCTGAGAGGTAACCTCCTTCCAGAAGGATAAGGCAGCTGTTTGTTTCTGAGAGGTACCCTCCATCCAGAAGGATAAGGCAGGTGTTTGTTTCTGAGAGGTCTCTCCTTCCAGAAGGATAAGGCAGGTTATTGTTTCTGAGAGGTAACCTCCTTCCAGAAGGATAAGGCAGGTGTTTGTTTCTGAGAGGTGACCTCCTTCCAGGAGGATAAGGCAGGTGTTTGTTTCTGAGAGGTAACCTCCTTCCAGAAGGATAAGGCAGGTGTTTGTTTCTGAGAGTTAACCTCCTTCCAGAAGGATAAGGCAGGTGTTTTATCTGAGATGTATCTCCTTCAGAAGGATAAGGCAGGTGTTTGTATCTAGGTATCCTCCTTCCAGAAGGATAAGGCAGGTGTTTGTTACTGAGAGGTAACCTCCTTCCAGAAGGATAAGGCAGCTGTTTGTTACTGAGAGGTACTCTCCTTCCAGAAGGATAAGACAGGTGTTTGTTTCTGAGAGGTACCCTCCATCCAGAAGGATAAGGCAGGTGTTTGTTTCTGAGAGGTCTCTCCTTCCAGAAGGATAAGGCAGGTTATTGTTTCTGAGAGGTAACCTCCTTCCAGAAGGATAAGGCAGGTGTTTGTTTCTGAGAGGTGACCTCCTTCCAGGAGGATAAGGCAGGTGTTTGTTTCTGAGAGGTAACCTCCTTCCAGAAGGATAAGGCAGGTGTTTGTTTCTGAGAGTTAACCTCCTTCCAGAAGGATAAGGCAGGTGTTTGTATCTGAGAGGTACTCTCCTTTCAGAAGGATAAGGCAGGTGTTTGTATCTGAGAGGTAACCTCCTTCCAGAAGGATAAGGCAGGTGTTTGTTACTGAGAGGTAACCTCCTTCCAGAAGGATAAGGCAGCTGTTTGTTTCTGAGAGGTACCCTCCTTCCAGAAGGATAAGGCAGCTGTTTGTTTCTGAGAGGTGACCTCCTTCCAGGAGGATAAGGCAGGTGTTTGTTTCTGAGAGGTAACCTCCTTCCAGAAGGATAAGGCAGGTGTTTGTTTCTGAGAGGTAACCTCCTTCCAGAAGGATAAGGCAGGTGTTTGTATCTGAGAGGTACTCTCCTTCCAGAAGGATAAGGCAGCTGTTTGTTTCTGAGAGGTACCCTCCTTCCAGAAGGATAAGGCAGCTGTTTGTTTCTGAGAGGTACCCTCCTTCCAGAAGGATAAGGCAGCTGTTTGTTTCTGAGAGGTGACCTCCTTCCAGAAGGATAAGGCAGGTGTTTGTTTCTGAGAGGTACTCTCCTTCCAGAAGGATAAGGCAGGTGTTTGTTTCTGAGAGGTAACCTCCTACCAGAAGGATAAGGCAGCTGTTTGTTTCTGAGAGGTACCCTCCATCCAGAAGGATAAGGCAGCTGCTTGTTTCTGAGAGGTAACCTCCTTCCAGAAGGATACGGCAGCTGTTTGTTTCTGAGAGGTACCCTCCATCCAGAAGGATAAGGCAGCTGTTTGTTTCTGAGAGGCAACCTCCTTCCAGAAGGATAAGGCAGCTGTTTGTTACTGAGAGGTACTCTCCTTCCAGAAGGATAAGACAGGTGTTTGTTTCTGAGAGGTACCCTCCATCCAGAAGGATAAGGCAGGTGTTTGTTTCTGAGAGGTAACCTCCTTCCAGAAGGATAAGGCAGGTGTTTGTTTCTGAGAGGTGACCTCCTTCCAGGAGGATAAGGCAGGTGTTTGTTTCTGAGAGGTAACCTCCTTCCAGAAGGATGAGGCAGGTGTTTGTTACTGAGAGGTAACCTCCTTCCAGAAGGATAAGGCAGCTGTTTGTTTCTGAGAGGTACTCTCCTTCCAGAAGGATAAGGTAGCTGTTTGTTTCTGAGAGGTACTCTCCTTCCAGAAGGATAAGGCAGCTGTTTGTTTCTGAGGGGTACTCTCCTTCCAGAAGGATAAGGCAGCTGTTTGTTTCTGAGAGGTAACCTCCTTCCAGAAGGATAAGGCAGCTGTTTGTTTCTGAGAGGTAACCTCCTTCCAGAAGGATAAGGCAGCTGTTTGTTTCTGAGAGGTAACCTCCTTCCAGAAGGATAAGGCAGCTGTTTGTTTCTGAGAGGTACCCTCCTTCCAGAAGGATAAGGCAGCTGTTTGTTTCTGAGAGGTACCCTCCTTCCAGAAGGATAAGGCAGCTGTTTTCTGAACACTTTCTCAGGAGGATGGAATCCATTTGTAAGAGCCACTTCTAAAGTGTTTCCAGGAGGGGGGAGAGAGAGAGCTTCTAAAGTGTTTCATCTAAACACATCACAGCCGTTTTCCACCGGCAGACAGCGTAACAAAGAACGATGCCAACGTCTTGGTATGATTCGTCCCAAATGCCATCTTATCCCCTATTTAGTGCACTACTACCCTACAGGGTCCTGGTTGAAAGTAGTGCACTATAAAGGGAATAGGGTGTGATTTGCGTCCCGAATAGTGAGTGTGCCCATGCCCTGGCCTGCAGCAACATTTAGTACCACTTTGGAACAGCTGTCGCAGTCCAACGGGCACCAGGCATGTCTGTAATCAGGAGGCCCTGGCTTGTGTCCCAAATACCACCCTGCCCCCTTATAGGGCCCTGGTCAAAAGTAGTGCACTACACAGGGAATACGGTTCCATTTGGGACGCTGACCCACTATTATCAATACAATGGTAGTACTGTGGACTGGAGCACAGTGACCTTTCAGGAAGTAATGAGAGGGGAGGGAGGACGGATTGGCTAAGGGTGTGTCCTAAATGGTTCCCTGTTCACCTGTGTATTGTTCTACTTTTGACCAGGGCCCATAGACCGTAGTGCACTATACATAGGGAATAGAGGGGGCGTTTCAATCTAAGAGACGTTATATGCTGGCTCTTCTCAACCACTTGGAGACTGCAGAGAACGACTTTCTCAGCTGACCAGACAGCAGTTTACCGAGAGGAGAGAGGAGGAGAGAGGAGTGGGGAGGAGAGAGGAGAGAGAGGAGAGAGTGGAGAGAGGAGAGGGGAGTGGAGAGAGGAGAGGGGAGTGGAGAGAGGAGAGGAGTGGAGAGGAGTGGGGAGGAGAGAGGAGAGAGGAGGAGAAAGGAGTGGGGAGGAGAGAGGAGTGGAGATAGGAGAGAGGAGGAGAGGAGAGGAGAGGAGAGGAGTGGGGAGAGGAGAGAGGAGAGGAGAGGAGGGGAGAGAGGAGTGGAGAGAGGAGTGGAGAGAGGAGAGAGGAGAGGAGAGTGGAGAGAGGAGTGGAGAGAGGAGAGAGGAGAGAGGAGGAGAGAGGGAGAGGAGAGAGGAGTGGAGAGAGGAGTGGAGAGAGGAGAGGAGTGAGGAGAGGAGTGGAGAGGAGAGAGGAGTGGAGAGAGGAGTGGAGAGAGGAGTGGAGAGAGGAGAGGAGAGGAGAAGAGAGAGGAGAGGAGTGGAGAGAGGAGAGGAGTGGAGAGAGGAGAGGAGTGGAGAGAGGAGAGGAGTGGAGAGAGGGGAGAGGAGAGGAGAGGAGAGGGGAGAGGAGAGGAGAGGAGAGAGGAGAGAGGAGGAGAGAGGAGTGGAGAGGAGAGAGGAGAGAGGAGTGAGGAGAGGAGTTGAGAGAGGAGAGAGGAGTGGAGAGAGGAGAGGAGAGGAGAGAGGAGAGAGGAGTGGAGAAAGGAGAGAGGAGTGGAGAAAGGAGTGGAGTGGAGAGAGGAGTGGAGAGAGGAGTAGAGAGGAAGGAGTGGAGAGAGGAGTGGAGAGAGGAGAGAGGAGTGGAGTGGAGAGGAGTGGAGTGGAGAGAGGAGAGAGAGAACTTTCCACATTAAGGGGACTAGTTGATGCCCCTTTAGCTGGGTTAAGAATGTTCAAAGAGAGAGTGAGAGTGAGAGTGAGAGAGTGAGAGAGGGAGAGTGAGAGTGAGTGAGTGAGTGAGAGAGACAGAGAGAGAGAGAGAGAGACAGAGAGAGAGAGAGAGACAGAGAGAGAGACAGAGAGAGAGACAGAGAGAGAGACAGAGAGAGACAGAGAGAGAGACAGAGACAGATCTAGGGCTGGCAGAGCTTGGAGTCCATAGCATTGCCTGCTATCCCAGACATTGTCTCCCAGGCAGCCTGCACTCTGTCAGTCAGTCACATAACAGGCAGAGAGGAGGACAAGAGGAGAGGAGAGGACAGGAGGAGAGAGGGAGGAGGATAGATAGAGGAGGAGAGGACAGGGGGAGAGGAGGAGAGGAGAGGACAGGGGGAGAGGAGGAGAGGAGGATAGAGGAGGACAGGAGGACAGGAGGAGGAGGAGGAGGAGGGGGAGAGGAGGAAAACAGGAGGAGAGGAGGAGGACAGGAGGATGGGGGAGAGGAGGAGGAGGAGGAGAGGGGGAGAGGAGAGGAGGAGTGGAGAGGAGGATAGAAGAAAACAGGAGGAGAGGAGGAGGACAGGAGGAGGGGGGAGAGGAGGAGGAGGAAAACAGGAGGAGAGGAGGAGGACAGGAGGAGGGGGGAGAGGAGGAGGAGGAGAGGGGGAGAGGAGAGGAGGAGTGGAGAGGAGGATAGAGGAAAACAGGAGGACAGGAGGAGGACAGGAGGAGGGGGAGAGGAGGAGGAGGAGGAGGAGAGGAGGATAGAGGAAAACAGGAGGACAGGAGGAGGACAGGAGGAGGGGGAGAGGAGGAGGAGAGGGGGAGAGGAGGAGTGGAGAGGAGGAGAGGGGATGAATCCTACAGATCCAGCAGACAGACTAACACTATAACAGCAACTAGACGCTGAAGACAAAAAAAGAAAATAACATCTAAACAGAAAGTCAAGCTATTGGGGATGTAGAACTGTGATGAACAGCAGGTGCCTCCTAACATGGTTTAAACAGTGACCATTTACAATTGGTAACATCAGGGGGGAGTGAGTTCCAGATCACAGGGCCTCAGTAGGTCATTCTGAATTGAGGATTGGCTGTTGTTGAATGTGGTGATGTAGATGTCTGTTTCTTGTTGAGTAGTTATGGAATTCATAGGTAATGCCACTCTATGTTCCTTTGCCAAGCAGCTGACTTCATATCCTGACACACAACACACAGAGACTCATTCAGACAAACACAGGGAGGAGAGAGGGAGGAGAGGGAGGAGAGGGGAGGAGAGAGAGGAAGGAGAGGGAGGAGGTGGAAGAGAGAGAGGAGATGGAGGGGAGGAGAGAGGGAGGAGAGGGAAGAGAGAGGGGAGGAGAGAGAGAGGGAGGAGAGGGAGGAGAGGGGAGGAGAGAGGAAGGAGAGGAGAGGGGAGGCAATGAGAGAGAGGAGAGGGAGGAGGTGGAAGAGAGGGGAGGAGAGAGAGGAGATGGGAGGAGAGGGGAGGCAATGAGATGGGGAGGGGGAGGAGGTGGATTAGAGAGAGGAGATGGGAGGAGCGAGAGGAAGGAGAGGAGAGGGAGGAGGTGGAAGAGAGAGAGGAGATGGGAGGAGCGAGAGGAAGGAGAGGAGAGGGAGGAGGTGGAAGAGGGAGAGGAGAGGGAGATGGAGGGGAGAGGAGAGGGGAGGCAATGAGAGAGAGAAGAGGGAGGAGGTGGAGAAGAGGGAGGAGAGGGTGGAGGTGGGGGAGGAGAGGGAGGAGAGGGAGGAGAAGGAGTGGGAGGAGAGGGAGGAGAAGAAGGAGAGGGAGGAGAGGGAAGAGAAGGAGGAGAGGGAGGAGAGGGAGGAGAAGAAGGAGAGGGAGGAGAGGGAGGAGAGTGGGTCAGGTAACGGGGATATTCATAATAAAGAAAGTAGAAGACATTGTGCCCACTAGACTGGTTTCATAAGATTGAAACACATTCAGCACCAGTATGGACACAGACCACCGTTGAGGAATGAATCTCCTGATCTCCCTGACAGATAATGACCTCCAGATCTCCCTGACAGATAATGACCTCCTGATCTCCCTGACAGATAATGACCTCCTGATCTCCCTGGCAGATAATGACCTCCTGATCTCCCTGACAGATAATGACCTCCTGATCTCCCTGGCAGATAATGACCTCCTGATCTCCCTGGCAGATAATGACCTCCTGATCTCCCTGGCAGATAATGACCTCCTGATCTCCCTGGCAGATAATGACCTCCTGATCTCCCTGGCAGATAATGACCTCCTGATCTCCCTGACAGATAATGACCTCCTGATCTCCCTGACAGATAATGACCTCCTGATCTCCCTGACAGATAATGACCTCCTGATCTCCCTGGCAGATAATGACCTCCTGATCTCCATGACAGATAATGACCTCCTGATCTCCCTGGCAGATAATGACCTCCTGATCTCCCTGGCAGATAATGACCTCCTGATCTCCCTGACAGATAATGACCTCCTGATCTCCCTGACAGATAATGACCTCCTGATCTCCCTGACAGATAATGACCTCCTGATCTCCCTGGCAGATAATGACCTCCTGATCTCCCTGACAGATAATGACCTCCTGATCTCACTGGCAGATAATGACCTCCTGATCTCCCTGGCAGATAATGACCTCCTGATCTCCCTGACAGATAATGACCTCCTGATCTCCCTGGCAGATAATGACCTCCTGATCTCCCTGACAGATAATGACCTCCTGATCTCCATGACAGATAATGACCTCCTGATCTCCCTGGCAGATAATGACCTCCTGATCTCCCTGGCAGATAATGACCTCCTGATCTCCCTGACAGATAATGACCTCCTGATCTCCATGACAGATAATGACCTCCTGATCTCCCTGGCAGATAATGACCTCCTGATCTCCCTGGCAGATAATTACCTCGTGATCTAATAGTCTAGTATCTAATAGTCTCTAGTATTCCCATGAGGCCTCTGGCTTGGCCACCTGCTTAGTCCTCCCTCACATCATCGTTGTTGCTTCCCATGAGACCTCTGGCTTGGCCACCTGCTTAGTCCTCCCTCAAGAATAGGGCTCTGGTCTAAAGTAGTGCACTACATAGGGAATAGGGCTCTGTACTAAAGTAGTGCACTACATAGGGAATAGGGCTCTGTTCTAAAGTAGTGCATTACATAGGGAATAGGGCTCTGTTCTAAAGTAGTGCACTACATAGGGAATAGGGTTCTGGTCTAAAGTAGTGCACTACATAGGGAATAGGGCTCTGTTCTAAAGTAGTGCACTACATAGGGAATTGGGCTCTGTTCTAAAGTAGTGCACTACATAGGGAATAGGGCTCTGTTCTAAAGTAGTGCACTACATAGGGAATAGGGCTCTGGTCTAAAGTAGTGCACTACATAGGGAATATGGCTCTGTTCTAAAGTAGTGCACTACATAGGGAATAGGGCTCTGATCTATAGTAGTGCACTACATAGGGAATAGGGCTCTGGTCTAAAGTAGTGCACTATATAGGGAATAGGGCTCTGGTCTATAGTAGTGCACTACATAGGGAATAGGGCTCGTTTCTAAAGTACTGCACTACATAGGGAATAGGGCTCTGGTCTAAAGTAGTGCACTACATAGGGAATAGGGCTCTGATCTATAGTAGTGCACTATAGAGGGAATAGGGCTCTGGTCTATAGTAGTGCACTACATAGGGAATAGGGCTCGTTTCTAAAGTAGTGCACTACATAGGGAATAGGGTTCTGGTCTAAAGTAGTGCCCTACATAGGGAATAGGGCTCTGGTCTAAAGTAGTGCACTATATAGGGAATAGGGCTCTCTTCTAAAGTAGTGCATTACATAGGGAATAGGGTTCTGGTCTAAAGTAGTGCACTACATAGGGAATAGGGCTCTGGTCTAAAGTAGTGCACTATATAGGGAATAGGGCTCTGGTCTAAAGTAGTGCACTATATAGGGAATAGGGTTCTGGTCTATAGTAGTGCACTACATAGGGAATAGGGCTCTGGTCTAAAGTAGTGCACTACATAGGGAATAGGGCTCTGGTCTAAAGTAGTGCACTATATAGGGAATAGGGTTCTGGTCCATAGTAGTGCACTACATAGGGAATAGGGCTCTGGTCTAAAGTAGTGCACTACATAGGGAATAGGGCTCTGGTCTAAAGTAGTGCACTATATAGGGAATAGGGCTCTCTTCTAAAGTAGTGCACTACATAGGGAATAGGGCTCTGGTCTAAAGTAGTGCACTATATAGGGAATAGGGTTCTGTTCTAAAGTAGTGCCATACATAGGGAATAGGGCTCTCTTCTAAAGTAGTGCATTACATAGGGAATAGGGCTCTGTTCTAAAGTAGTGCACTACATAGGGAATAGGGCTCGTTTCTAAAGTAGTGCACTACATAGGGTATAGGGTTCTGGTCTACAGTAGTGCACTACATAGGGAATAGGGTGCCAGTTGTGACACGGCCAGTGTATTCAAAGTCTTCATCACCAGATAATGACTGGCCTGGTTTTGGCCCCTCCTGCGTTCATGGTGGATGGAAGCTGTTGGATGGGATGGTGCCTGGCTGGCTGACCCGTCTGGCTGGGAGAATGTAGGGCAGCCTGGGGGTACAGAGTAGGGTCTCAGTCTCTGCTCCCTGTCTCTCTGTCCCTCTTTCATAAGGAGGAGAGAGAGAGAGAAAGACTGTACACAAACAATAAGAGTGCGGTTAAAATTGGCAAACAAACACATTTCTTTCCACAGGGCCGTGGGGTGAGACAGGGATGCAGCTTAAGCCCCACCCTCTTCAACAAATATACGTGTGTGTACATATATATATATATATATATATATATATATATATATATATATATATATATATATATATGAACACACAGGCAGACAGACCACTTAGATAGACAGACAGGCCACTTAGACAGACAGACAGACCACTTAGACAGACAGACAGACCACTTAGATAGACAGACAGACCACTTAGACAGACAGACAGACCACTTAGACAGACAGACAGACAGACCACTTAGACAGACAGACAGACAGACAGACCACTTAGACAGACAGACAGACCACTTAGACAGACAGACAGACCACTTAGACAGACAGACAGACCACTTAGACAGACAGACAGACAGACCGACCACTTAGACAGACAGACAGACCACTTAGACAGACAGACAGACCACTTAGACAGACAGACAGACCACGTAGACAGACAGACAGACCACTTAGATAGACAGACCACTTAGACAGGCAGACCTCTTAGACAGGCAGACCACTTAAACAGACAGACCACTTAGACAGACAGACAGACCACTTAGATAGACAGACAGACCACTTAGACAGACAGACAGACCACTTAGACAGACAGACAGACCACTTAGACAGACAGACAGACCACTTAGACAGACAGACCACTTAGACAGACAGACAGACAACTTAGACAGACAGACCGCTTAGACAGGCAGACCACTTAAACAGACAGACCACTTAGACAGAAAGACAGACCACTTAGATAGACAGACAGACCACTTAGACAGACAGACAGACCACTTAGACAGACAGACAGACCACTTAGACAGACAGGCAGACCACTTAGACAGACAGACATACCACTTAGACAGACAGACAGACCACTTAGACAGACAGACAGACCACTTAGACAGACAGACAGACAGACAGACCACTTAGACAGATACTATCTAGTACATGACCCTGTCTCCTCTGTACCCCAAACTATCTAGTACATGACCCTGTCTCCTCTGTACCCCAAACTATCTACCCCATGACCCTGTCTCCTCTGTACCCCAAACTATCTACCCCATGACCCTGTCTCCTCTGTACCCCAAACTATCTACCCCATGACCCTGTCTCCTCTGTACCCCAAACTATCTACCCCATGACCCTGTCTCCTCTGTACCCCAAACGATCTACCCCATGACCCTGTCTCCTCTGTACCCCAAACGATCTACCCCATGACCCTGTCTCCTCTGTACCCCAAACTATCTACCCCATGACCCTGTCTCCTCTGTACCCCAAACTATCTACCCCATGAGCCTGTCTCCTCTGTACCCCAAACTATCTAGTACATGACCCTGTCTCCTCTGTACCCCAAACTATCTACCCCATGACCCTGTCTCATCTGTACCCCAAACTATCTAGTACATGACCCTGTCTCCTCTGTACCCCAAACTATCTACCCCATGACCCTGTCTCATCTGTACCCCAAACTATCTAGTACATGACCCTGTCTCCTCTGTACCCCAAACTATCTAGTACATGACCCTGTCTCATCTGTACCCCAAACTATCTACCCCATGAACATGCTCCCCAGGATTCATGATTTGTTTATGTCTTGATGAGGATTTAAAGACTTCCCCAGAACTGGCCTTAGGTGTCCCTTGTAATGATTATTTAAAGGGTCTTTCCTCTAATCAACAACAGACTGTAGTCTGTTCTTTTCACAGTTCCACATTTCCACAGACTACTGGAAAGGAAAATGGAACAAAGAAGTCATTAATTTGATAGATCGATGTTTTAAAAAAGTATTTTTGGAATATCCTGGTTAACCTCATAACTAAAAAGCAGCAGCAGGACATATTTGTAACGTAATTTGATCAACTAATCTATTGCACAGAGGTTGTCTTTGGCCATTATTAATGTCTCTAAGACTCCTGTATGAATAAGAATATCTCTCTGTTATTTAAGACTCCTGTATGAATACGAATATCTCTGTTATTTAAGACTCCTGTATGAATAAGAATATCTCTGTGTTATTTAAGACTCCTGTATGAATAAGAATATCTCTGTTATTGAAGTATGAATAAGAATATCTCTGTGTTATTTAAGACTCCAGTATGAATAAGAATATCTCTGTGTTATTGAAGACTCCTGTATGAATAAGAATATCTCTGTTATTGAAGACTCCTGTATGAATAAGAATATCTCTGTGTTATTGAAGACTCCTGTATGAATAAGAATATCTCTGTTATTGAAGACTCCTGTATGAATAAGAATATCTCTGTGTTATTGAAGACTCCTGTATGAATAAGAATATCTCTGTTATTGAAGACTCCTGTATGTATAAGAATATCTCTGTTATTTAAGACTCCTGTATGAATAAGAATATCTCTGTTATTTAAGACTCCTGTATGTATAAGAATATCTCTGTTATTTAAGACTCCTGTATGAATAAGAATATCTCTGTTATTGAAGACTCCTGTATGAATAAGAATATCTCTGTTATTGAAGACTCCTGTATGAATAAGAATATCTCTGTTATTGAAGACTCCTGTATGAATAAGAATATCTCTGTTATTTAAGACTCCTGTATGAATAAGAATATCTCTGTTATTGAAGACTCCTGTATGAATAAGAATATCTCTGTTATTTAAGACTCCTGTATGAATAAGAATATCTCTGTGTTATTTAAGACTCCTGTATGAATAACAATATCTCTGTTATTGAAGACTCCTGTATGAATACGAATATCTCTGTTATTGAAGACTCCTGTATGAATAAGAATATCTCTGTTATTGAAGACTCCTGTATGAATAAGAATATCTCTGTTATTTAAGACTCCTGTATGAATAAGAATATCTCTGTTATTGAAGACTCCTGTATGAATAAGAATATCTCTGTTATTTAAGACTTCTGCATGAATAAGAATATCTCTGTTATTTAAGACTCCTGTATGAATAAGAATATCTCTGTGTTATTTAAGACTCCTGTATGAATAACAATATCTCTGTTATTGAAGACTCCTGTATGAATACGAATATCTCTGTTATTGAAGACTCCTGTATGAATAAGAATATCTCTCTGTTATTTAAGACTCCAGTATTAATAAGAATATCTCTGTGTTATTTAAGAATCCAGTATGAATAAGAATATCTCTGTCTTTTCAAGGACCTTTAATCCCTTAACAAGAGAAAGGTCTTTCTCCTTTTCACGCTGTTTGAATGATGTTCTAAAGGGCTTTGGCCAACATCTAGAGTTACAAAACCCTTCTGTTGCTCCGGGGAAAACATGGCTGAATGTCTGTCCGTCAGCCGTTAAATACCCCCAAGACATTTTAAATTCACTAAATTGTGCTCGTGTCAGTGATTTAATTAAGAGGGTCAATTCGGGCGACGGATTGTGTTTTTAGATTAAGGCTTCAATTTGTTACGATCATATTTCCTTGCCTCCGTTTAAACAAAAACACAGACAAAATTAATCATAACACTGTACGGTCTGAGTCCCAAGTAGCACTATATTCCCTACATAGTGCACTACTGTTGACCGGAGCCCTATTCCCTATATAGTGCACTACTATTAACCAGGACCCTATTCCCTATATAGTGCACTACTTTAGACCAGGACCCTATTCCCTATATAGTGCACTACTGTTGACCAGAGCCCTATTCCCTATATAGAACACTACTATTGACCGGAGCCCTATTCCCTATATAGTGCACTACTATTGACCAGGACCCTATTCCCTATATAGTGCACTACTTTAGACCAGAGCCCTATTCCCTATATAGTGGTACTACTTTAGACCAGACCCTATTCCCTATATAGTGCACTACTGTTGACCAGGACCCTATACAGTGCACTATAGGACCTGATCAAAAGCTTTGCCCTATGACACGAGCAGGGTACCATCTGAAACTCAGCCCTCATGTTGTTCTCTTCTCTCTCCAGTCTTCCTCCTTTACCAAATGTCAAAACGACTAAGAAAGACTGAGCAACGTTTTCCACTCTCTACAGCTCGGCTCAAACAAGTGTCTCCTCAGGAATGGACTCTCCGTCTTGTCCAAACTAAGTGAACAGTTTTGTCCCGATGGATTGGAAAACAAACACCCGACTGGATTCAGCTGGTTGGCCATTGGATTCAGAGACGTAGCTGCGTTACATACGAGTCTCCTCTCAATATGCTGGAGTTCAATAAGGATCGTGTCTCTGCTAACAAACAGAATGACATCCTGGAGTTCAATAAGGATCGTGTCTCTGCTAACAAACAGAATGACATCCTGGAGTTCAATAAGGAACGTGTCTGCTTACAAACAGGATGATATCCTGGAGTTCAATAAGGATCGTGTCTGCTTACAAACAGAATGATATCCTGGAGTTCAATAAGGAACGTGTCTGCTTACAAACAGGATGATATCCTGGAGTTCAATAAGGATCGTGTCTGCTTACAAACAGAATGATATCCTGGAGTTCAATAAGGATCGTGTCTGCTTACAAACAGAAGGATAACCTGGAGTTCAATAAGGATCGTGTCTCTGCTAACAAACAGAATGACATCCTGGAGTTCAATAAGGAACGTGTCTGCTTACAAACAGGATGATATCCTGGAGTTCAATAAGGATCGTGTCTGCTTACAAACAGAATGATATCCTGGAGTTCAATAAGGATCGTGTCTGCTTACAAACAGAAGGATAACCTGGAGTTCAATAAGGATATTGTCTGCTTACAAACAGAAGGATATCCTGGAGTTCAATAAGGATTGTGTCTGCTTACAAACAGGATGATATCCTGGAGTTCAATAAGGATCGTGTCTGCTAACAAACAGGATGATATCCTGGAGTTCAATAAGGAACGTGTCTGCTAACAAACAGGATGATATCCTGGAGTTCAATAAGGAGCCTGTCTGCTAACAAACAGAAGGATATCCTGGAGTTCAATAAGGATCGTGTCTCTGCTAACAAACAGGATGATATCCTGGAGTTCAATAAGGATCGTGTCTGCTAACAAACAGGATGATATCCTGGAGTTCAATAAGGAACGTGTCTGCTAACAAACAGGATGATATCCTGGAGTTCAATAAGGAACGTGTCTGCTAACAAACAGGAGGATATCCTGGAGTTCAATAAGGAACGTGTCTGCTTACAAACAGGATGATATCCTGGAGTTCAATAAGGAATGTGTCTGCTTACAAACAGGATGATATCCTGGAGTTCAATAAGGAATGTGTCTGCTAACAAACAGGATGATATCCTGGAGTTCAATAAGGAACGTGTCTGCCTACAAACAGGATGATATCCTGGAGTTCAATAAGGAACGTGTCTGTTAACAGGAGGATATCCTGGAGTTCAATAAGGAACGTGTCTGCTAACAAACAGGATGATATCCTGGAGGTCAATAAGGAACGTGTCTGTTAACAGGAGGATATCCTGGAGTTCAATAAGGAACGTGTCTGTTAACAGGAGGATATCCTGGAGTTCAATAAGGAACGTGTCTGTTAACAGGAGGATATCCTGGAGTTCAATAAGGAGCGTGTCTGTTAACAGGAGGATATCCTGGAGTTCAATAAGGAACGTGTCTGCTAACAAACAGGAGGATATCCTGGAGTTCAATAAGGAACGTGTCTGCTTACAAACAGGATGATATCCTGGAGTTCAATAAGGAATGTGTCTGCTTACAAACAGGATGATATCCTGGAGTTCAATAAGGAATGTGTCTGCTAACAAACAGGATGATATCCTGGAGTTCAATAAGGAACGTGTCTGCCTACAAACAGGATGATATCCTGGAGTTCAATAAGGAACGTGTCTGTTAACAGGAGGATATCCTGGAGTTCAATAAGGAACGTGTCTGCTAACAAACAGGATGATATCCTGGAGGTCAATAAGGAACGTGTCTGTTAACAGGAGGATATCCTGGAGTTCAATAAGGAACGTGTCTGTTAACAGGAGGATATCCTGGAGTTCAATAAGGAACGTGTCTGTTAACAGGAGGATATCCTGGAGTTCAATAAGGAGCGTGTCTGTTAACAGGAGGATATCCTGGAGTTCAATAAGGAACGTGTCTGTTAACAGGAGGATATCCTGGAGTTCAATAAGGAACGTGTCTGTTAACAGGATGATATCCTGGAGTTCAATAAGGAACGTGTCTGTTAACAAACAGGATGATATCCTGGAGTTCAATAAGGATCGTGTCTGTTAACAAACAGGATGATATCCTGGAGTTCAATAAAGAACGTGTCTGCTTATAAACAGGATGAAGTGTCCCAACCTCAGCATGAAGTGTCCCAACCTCAGCATGAAGTGTCCCAACCTCAGCATGAAGTGTCCCAACCTCAGCATGAAGTGTCCCAACCTCAGCATGAAGTGTCCCAACCTCAGCATGAAGTGTCCCAACCTCAGCAGGAAGTGTCCCAACCTCAGCAGGAAGTGACCCAACCTCAGCAGGAAGTGTCCCACCTTGCGCTGCCGAATAGCTTCTCGGTGGTTTAACTGGGTTTGATGATTCAGGAGGCTGGTCACGTGTGTTTGGGAGGAAGAGGTCCTGGGTTCGATGATTCAGGAGGCTGGTCACGTGTATTTGGGAGGAAGAGGTCCTGGGTTTGATGATTCAGGAGGCTGGTCACGTGTGTTTGGGAGGAAGAGGTCCTGGGTTCGAGCCTCAGTATAAGACATATCAGGAAGAAGCAGTACTCGCTAAGCAATCCATTTGACACCCTTTACATAAGCCCCTCCACCACTTCCCAAGACTATAATTTCCCAACATGCCTTGGGACCAGCCTGTATTTGTGCACCCCACTGTCAGTCCCATTAAAACCCTATTGACATCTTAACAGTTGCGTCCCAAATGGCATTATTCTTTCCCCAATATAGTGCAATACTTTTGACCAGGGCTCTGTAGTAGTACGTAGTGCACAATTTGGGACGCGGCCCCCTCTGGTTTCATGTTGCTGAGCAGATATCTATCAGTCCCCTTGTTAAGACGATGCCTCACCAAGGTACAGTCAAATCCTGTTGCATTACGACCAATTATTTCCGTTTGATCTCTGACAAAGTAATCCCCTGCTCCGACGAGGCTGTGAAATCCACTTTAATTACACCGATTTGCATGGAAATGGATATTGATTGCAGAGGAGATAGCACAGGATCTAGCGTCGCTGTTGCTATGTGACATGGGTTCAAACACTATTTAAAACACATTTTATCTGTTTTATCTGTTTTATCTGTGCTTGATTGAGCTTGCCTGGTTCAATGGAACTAATAGAAGGTCTTCAGAAGTGCATCTGGCCAGTCCAGGCAGACTAAAAGCAAACGCTTTAAGGTATTTAAAAGATAACAAATTGTATTTGAACCCAGGTTTTGTGTGTCATACACTCACTTCTGTTTCAAGGACAATATTTCTGATTTACTGCAAGCCTGCCTAAAGCTCTCCGGGAGAGTCGGAAGTCACTCAGATGAAAAAAGGGTGATTTTGAATATAATTATCCACAACAACAAAACAAAACGTGCACGCAGAGCGCACGGACAGTAAACGGGTTGTAATACAGGTGGGATAGAATAATTAACAGGTTCAAATAGCATAGATGTCATCCACAGTAGTGTCCAGTATGAATACCATCCACAGTAGTGTCATCCACAGTAGTGTCATCCACAGTAGTGTCATCCACAGTAGTGTCCAGTATACTCTGAATATCATCCACAGTAGTGTCCAGTATACTCTGAATATCATCCACAGTAGTGTCATCCACAGTAGTATCCAGTATACTCTGAATATCATCCACAGTAGTGTCATCCACAGTAGTGTCCAGTATACTCTGAATATCATCCACAGTAGTGTCCAGTATACTCTGAATATCATCCACAGTAGTGTCATCCACAGTAGTATCCAGTATACTCTGAATATCATCCACAGTAGTGTCATCCACAGTAGTGTCCAGTATACCCTGAATATCATCCACAGTAGTGTCATCCACAGTAGTGTCCAGTATACTCTGAATATCATCCACAGTAGTATCCAGTATACTCTGAATATCATCCACAGTAGTATCCAGTATACTCTGAATATCATCCACAGTAGTGTCATCCACAGTAGTGTCCAGTATACCCTGAATATCATCCACAGTAGTGTCATCCACAGTAGTGTCCAGTATACTCTGAATATCATCCACAGTAGTATCCAGTATACTCTGAATATTATCCACAGTAGTGTCCAGTATACTCTGAATATCATCCACAGTAGTATCCAGTATACTCTGAATATCATCCACAGTAGTGTCATCCACAGTAGTTTCCAGTATACCCTGAATATCATCCACAGTAGTGTCATCCACAGTAGTGTCCAGTATACTCTGAATATCATCCACAGTAGTATCCAGTATACCCTGAATATCATCCACAGTAGTGTCATCCACAGTAGTGTCCAGTATACTCTGAATATCATCCACAGTAGTATCCAGTATACTCTGAATATTATCCACAGTAGTGTCCAGTATACTCTGAATATCATCCACAGTAGTATCCAGTATACTCTGAATATTATCCACAGTAGTGTCCAGTATACTCTGAATATCATCCACAGTAGTGTCCAGTATACTCTGAATATTATCCACAGTAGTGTCCAGTATACTCTGAATATCATCCACAGTAGTGTCCAGTATACTCTGAATATCATCCACAGTAGTGTCCAGTATACTCTGAATATCATCCACAGTAGTGTCCAGTATACTCTGAATATCATCCACAGTAGTGTCCAGTATACTCTGAATATCATCCACAGTAGTGTCCAGTATACTCTGAATATCATCCACAGTAGTGTCCAGTATACTCTGAATATCATCCACAGTAGTATCCAGTATACTCTGAATATCATCCACAGTAGTATCCAGTATACTCTGAATATCATCCACAGTAGTGTCATCCACAGTATTGTCCAGTATACTCTGAATATCATCCACAGTAGTATCCAGTATACTCTGAATATCATCCACAGTAGTGTCCAGTATACTCTGAATACCATCCACAGTAGTGTCCAGTATACTCTGAATATCATCCACAGTAGTGTCCAGTATACTCTGAATATCATCCACAGTAGTATCCAGTATACTCTGAATATCATCCACAGTAGTGTCATCCACAGTAGTATCCAGTATACTCTGAATACCATCCACAGTAGTATCCAGTATACTCTGAATATCATCCACAGTAGTATCCAGTATACATTTACATTTACATTTAAGTCATTTAGCAGACGCTCTTATCCAGAGCGACTTACAAATTGGTGCATTCACCTTATGACATCCAGTGGAACGGCCACTTTACAATAGTGCATCTAAATCTTTTAAGGGGGGGGGAGTGAGAAGGATTACTTTATCCTATCCTAGGTATTCCTTAAAGAGGTGGGGTTTCAGGTGTCTCCGGAAGGTGGTGATTGACTCCGCTGTCCTGGCGTCGTGAGGGAGTTTGTTCCACCATTGGGGGGCCAGAGCAGCGAACAGTTTTGACTGGGCTGAGCGGGAACTGTACTTCCTCAGTGGTAGGGAGGCGAGCAGGCCAGAGGTGGATGAACGCAGTGCCCTTGTTTGGGTGTAGGGCCTGATCAGAGCCTGGAGGTACTGAGGTGCCGTTCCCCTCACAGCTCCGTAGGCAAGCACCATGGTCTTGTAGCGGATGCGAGCTTCAACTGGAAGCCAGTGGAGAGAGCGGAGGAGCGGGGTGACGTGAGAGAACTTGGGAAGGTTGAACACCAGACGGGCTGCGGCGTTCTGGATGAGTTGTAGGGGTTTAATGGCACAGGCAGGGAGCCCAGCCAACAGCGAGTTGCAGTAATCCAGACGGGAGATGACAAGTGCCTGGATTAGGACCTGCGCCGCTTCCTGTGTGAGGCAGGGTCGTACTCTGCGGATGTTGTAGAGCATGAACCTACAGGAACGGGCCACCGCCTTGATGTTGGTTGAGAACGACAGGGTGTTGTCCAGGATCACGCCAAGGTTCTTAGCGCTCTGGGAGGAGGACACAATGGAGTTGTCAACCGTGATGGCGAGATCATGGAACGGGCAGTCCTTCCCCGGGAGGAAGAGCAGCTCCGTCTTGCCGAGGTTCAGCTTGAGGTGGTGATCCGTCATCCACACTGATATGTCTGCCAGACATGCAGAGATGCGATTCGCCACCTGGTCATCAGAAGGGGGAAAGGAGAAGATTAGTTGTGTGTCGTCTGCATAGCAATGATAGGAGAGACCATGTGAGGTTATGACAGAGCCAAGTGACTTGGTGTATAGCGAGAATAGGAGAGGGCCTAGAACAGAGCCCTGGGGGACACCAGTGGTGAGAGCACGTGGTGAGGAGACAGATTCTCGCCACGCCACCTGGTAGGAGCGACCTGTCAGGTAGGACGCAATCCAAGCGTGGGCCGCGCCGGAGATGCCCAACTCGGAGAGGGTGGAGAGGAGGATCTGATGGTTCACAGTATCGAAGGCAGCCGATAGGTCTAGAAGGATGAGAGCAGAGGAGAGAGAGTTAGCTTTAGCAGTGCGGAGCGCCTCCGTGATACAGAGAAGAGCAGTCTCAGTTGAATGACTAGTCTTGAAACCTGACTGATTTGGATCAAGAAGGTCATTCTGAGAGAGATAGCGGGAGAGCTGGCCAAGGACGGCACGTTCAAGAGTTTTGGAGAGAAAAGAAAGAAGGGATACTGGTCTGTAGTTGTTGACATCGGAGGGATCGAGTGTAGGTTTTTTCAGAAGGGGTGCAACTCTCGCTCTCTTGAAGACGGAAGGGACGTAGCCAGCGGTCAGGGATGAGTTGATGAGCGAGGTGAGGTAAGGGAGAAGGTCTCCGGAAATGGTCTGGAGAAGAGAGGAGGGGATAGGGTCAAGCGGGCAGGTTGTTGGGCGGCCGGCCGTCACAAGACGCGAGATTTCATCTGGAGAGAGAGGGGAGAAAGAGGTCAGAGCACAGGGTGGGGCAGTGTGAGCAGAACCAGCGGTGTCGTTTGACTTAGCAAACGAGGATCGGATGTCGTCGACCTTCTTTTCAAAATGGTTGACGAAGTCATCTGCAGAGAGGGAGGAGGGGGGAGGGGGAGGAGGATTCAGGAGGGAGGAGAAGGTGGCAAAGAGCTTCCTGGGGTTAGAGGCAGATGCTTGGAATTTAGAGTGGTAGAAAGTGGCTTTAGCAGCAGAGACAGAAGAGGAAAATGTAGAGAGGAGGGAGTGAAAGGATGCCAGGTCCGCAGGGAGGCGAGTTTTCCTCCATTTCCGCTCGGCTGCCCGGAGCCCTGTTCTGTGAGCTCGCAATGAGTCGTCGAGCCACGGAGCGGGAGGGGAGGACCGAGCCGGCCTGGAGGATAGGGGACATAGAGAGTCAAAGGATGCAGAAAGGGAGGAGAGGAGGGTTGAGGAGGCAGAATCAGGAGATAGGTTGGAGAAGGTTTGAGCAGAGGGAAGAGATGATAGGATGGAAGAGGAGAGGGTAGCGGGGGAGAGAGAGCGAAGGTTGGGGCGGCGCGATACCATCCGAGTAGGGGCAGTGTGGGAAGTGTTGGATGAGAGCGAGAGGGAAAAGGATACAAGGTAGTGGTCGGAGACTTGGAGGGGAGTTGCAATGAGGTTAGTGGAAGAACAGCATCTAGTAAAGATGAGGTCGAGCGTATTGCCTGCCTTGTGAGTAGGGGGGGAAGGTGAGAGGGTGAGGTCAAAAGAGGAGAGGAGTGGAAAGAAGGAGGCAGAGAGGAATGAGTCAAAGGTAGACGTGGGGAGGTTAAAGTCGCCCAGAACTGTGAGAGGTGAGCCGTCCTCAGGAAAGGAGCTAATCAAGGCATCGAGCTCATTGATGAACTCTCCGTATACTCTGAATATCATCCACAGTAATGTCCAGTATACTCTGAATATCATCCGCAGTAGTGTCATCCACAGTAGTATCCAGTATACTCTGAATACCATCCACAGTAGTATCCAGTATACTCTGAATATCATCCACAGTAGTGTCCAGTATACTCTGAATATCATCCACAGTAGTGTCCAGTATACTCTGAATATTATCTACAGTAGTGTCCAGTATACTCTGAATATCATCCACAGTAGTGTCCAGTATACTCTGAATATCATCCACAGTAGTGTCATCCACAGTAGTGTCCAGTATACTCTGAATATCATCCACAGTAGTGTCCAGTATACTCTGAATATCATCCACAGTAGTATCCAGTATACTCTGAATATCATCCACAGTAGTGTCCAGTATACTCTGAATATCATCCACAGTAGTGTCCAGTATACTCTGAATATTATCCACAGTAGTGTCCAGTATACTCTGAATATCATCCACAGTAGTATCCAGTATACTCTGAATATCATCCACAGTAGTGTCCAGTATACTCTGAATATCATCCACAGTAGTGTCCAGTATACTCTGAATATCATCCACAGTAGTATCCAGTATACTCTGAATATTATCCACAGTAGTGTCCAGTATACTCTGAATATTATCCACAGTAGTGTCCAGTATACTCTGAATATCATCCACAGTAGTATCCAGTATACTCTGAATATTATCCACAGTAGTGTCCAGTATACTCTGAATATCATCCACAGTAGTGTCCAGGATACTCTGAATATCATCCACAGTAGTGTCATCCACAGTAGTGTCATCCACAGTAGTGTCCAGTATACTCTGAATATCATCCACAGTAGTGTCCAGTATACTCTGAATATTATCCACAGTAGTGTCCAGTATACTCTGAATATTATCCACAGTAGTGTCCAGTATACTCTGAATATCATCCACAGTAGTGTCCAGGATACTCTGAATATCATCCACAGTAGTGTCATCCACAGTAGTGTCATCCACAGTAGTGTCCAGTATACTCTGAATACCATCCACAGTAGTGTCATCCACAGTAGTGTCATCCACAGTAGTGTCATCCACAGTAGTATCCAGTATACTCTGAATATCATCCACAGTAGTGTCCAGTATACTCTGAATACCATCCACAGTAGTGTCCAGTATACTCTGAATATCATCCACAGTAGTATCCAGTATACTCTGAATATCATCCACAGTAGTGTCATCCACAGTAGTGTCCAGTATACTCTGAATATCATCCACAGTAGTATCCAGTATACTCTGAATATCATCCACAGTAGTGTCCAGTATACTCTGAATACCATCCACAGTAGTGTCCAGTATACTCTGAATATCATCCACAGTAGTATCCAGTATACTCTGAATACCATCCACAGTAGTGTCCAGTATACTCTGAATATCATCCACAGTAGTGTCATCCACAGTAGTGTCCAGTATACTCTGAATACCATCCACAGTAGTCTCCAGTATACTCTGAATACCATCCACAGTAGTGTCCAGATCACTCTAAAACTTGATATTCTGGAGAGTATTTGTCTACAGAATAGTCTGATAAATGGCACGTTTCTTTCACAGCAGAACATATTTTCAATAGGGCTATAATGTGAACAGGTGGGGAGACTGTACCATATTAATAAACAGTTAACCATGCAATAGACGTCAGTGATGTCCTTAACAGTAGTGACTGTATATACCCACTGTGTAACGCTCTCTAGGAACTCTCTAGAAATAAATCATGTTTCTTTCACACCAGAGTTGGCCTAGACAGGACCTCCTGCAGTTTAGACAGAGAGAGAATCATTCTCCATCTCTTCACTAACAGACAACAGTTCAGACAGAGAGAGAATCATTCTCCATCTATTCACTAACAGACAACAGTTCAGACAGAGAGAGAATCATTCTCCATCAAGCTGGGTTTGTGGTTCAAGCTGGGTTTGTGGTAACTGGTTCAAGCTGGGTTTGTGGTAACTGGTTCAAGCTGGGTTTGTGGTAACTGGTTCAAGCTGGGTTTGTGGTAACTGGTTCAATGTGGGTTTGTGGTAACTGGTTCAAGCTGGGTTTGTGGTAACTGGTTCAATGTGGGTTTGTGGTAACTGGTTCAAGCTGGGTTTGTGGTAACTAGTTCAAGCTGGGTTTGTGGTAACTGGTTTAAGCTGGGTTTGTGGTAACTAGTTCAAGCTGGGTTTGTGGTAACTAGTTCAAGCTGGGTTTGTGGTAACTAGTTCAAGCTGGGTTTGTGGTAACTGGTTCAAGCTGGGTTTGTTGTAACTGGTTCAAGCTGGGTTTGTGGTAACTGGTTCAAGCTGGGTTTGTGGTTCAAGCTGGGTTTGTGGTAACTGGTTCAACAGCTACAGGGGAAGCTACAGCTCGTTAGTCCAAACCTGTGAAAAAAGCTCCCAGAATCTTGCTATATTAGCCACTTTACATCTCCCACCAAGTGGGTTAACCCTATTGGCGCAATGCGTAGGGTGCATTAGCCTTTCACACCAACAACCCGTGTTCGCTTCCCTGCCCTGCCGTTTGCTACAATAGGCCAACTATAAGTTAAAATGAAAATAAACTGACTTCTGATTGACAAGGAAGCTGCAAAACATAAAATGAAATGAAAATACAACTGACTGACTAACGTCTCATTGACAAGATATAACCTCATCACGACCTCTTCAAAGACTATATTTACATGGTCGGTCTCATTAATATAACCTCATCACGACCTCTTCAAAGACTATATTTACATGGTCGGTCTCATTAATATAACCTCATCACGACCTCTTCAAAGACTATATTTACATGGTCGGTCTCATTAATATAACCTCATCACGACCTCTTCAAAGACTATATTTACATGGTCAGTCTCATTACTGAAATATAACCTCACCACGACCTCTTCAAAGACTATATTTACATTGTCAGTCTCATTAATATAACCTCATCACGACCTCTTCAAAGACTATATTTACATGGTCGGTCTCATTAATATAACCTCATCATGACCTCTTCAAAGACTATATTTACATGGTCGGTCTCATTAATATAACCTCACCACGACCTCTTCAAAGACTATATTTACATGGTCGGTCTCATTAACCTTCCAGCAAAAACTCAAATGACGAAAGATCATAGGGTCCCCAATGGCACCCTATTCCAGGGCCTATAGGGTAGTAGTGCACTACTTTAGACCAGGGCCTATAGGGTAGTAGTGCACTAATTTAGACCAGGGTCTATAGGGTAGTAGTGCACTCCCAAACAGTACTTCACATACCTCCAGCCACACTTTAGTCTATGCTCCTTCCTCTCTGATCCTGTTCCAATTCCCTTGCAGGCTCCTTAAACCCAGCAGAGACAGACCAATGAGTATTTTCCTGGCGTACGTTCCTGTAGCTAATATCCTTGGGTTTGCGTTCCAAATGGCCTTATATTCCATTCCCTAAGGGGTGCTGGTCAAAAGAAGTGCACTACTACCCTATAGACCCTGGTCAAAAGAAGTGCACTACCTAGGGAAGAGGGGTTCCAATTAGGACGCATGCTAACCTTTCTCCTCAGGAAGGTACTGAAGCAGCCGCGGTAGAGTTTACTGAGCAGTAAAAAGCTCTTCCTATTTAGAAGACTGATCAAACATTGACTAACTGAATTATTTTCAGTATAAAACACGATTCACTGGTTTTATTAACCATGCTGGGGAATGGTGGAGTTTAGCAAAGAAATACATAATGTATATATAATATAACCATCTATACATATATATAAATATATAATATAACCATCTATACATATATTTAAATATAAAATATATCCATCTATACATATATAAAATATATCCATCTATAGATATATATAAATATTTAAAAAATCCATCTATACATATATAATCTACATATATATATATATATATATACATATAAAATGTATCCATCTATACAGATATATATAAATATAAAATATATCCCTCTATACATATATATATTTAATATATCCATCTATACATATATGAAAATTAAATAAATATCCATCAACACATATATGATCTATATATGATCATATAACATATATCCAGATACTGTCCTTGTCATGATATTGGACAAGTAGAGCTGTCATTGTCCTGATATTGGACAAGTAGAGCTGTCATTGTCCTGATATTGGACTAGTAGAGCTGTCCTTGTCCTGATATTGGACTAGTAGACCTGTCCTTGTCATGATATTGGACTAGTAGAGCTGTCCTTGTCCTGATATTGGACTAGTAGAGCTGTCCTTGTCCTGATATTGGACTAGTAGACCTGTCCTTGTCCTGATATTGGACTAGTAGAGCTGTCCTTGTCATGATATTGGACTAGTAGAGCTGTCCTTGTCCTGATATTGGACTAGTAGAGCTGTCCTTGTTCTGATATTGGACTAGTAGAGCTGTCCTTGTCCTGATATTGGACTAGTAGACCTGTCCTTGTCCTGATATTGGACTAGTAGAGCTGTCCTTGTCCTGATATTGGACTAGTAGAGCTGTCCTTGTCCTGATATTGGACTAGTAGACCTGTCCTTGTCCTGATATTGGACTAGGTGAGCTGTCCTTGTCCTGATATTGGACTAGGTGAGCTGTCCTTGCCCTGATATTGGACTAGTAGAGCTGTCCTTGTCCTGATATTGGACTAGTAGACCTGTCCTTGTCCTGATATTGGACTAGTAGAGCTGTCCTTGTCCTGATATTGGACTAGTAGAGCTGTCCTTGTCCTGATATTGGACTAGTAGACCTGTTCTTGTCCTGATATTGGACTAGTAGGGCTGTCCTTGTCCTGATATTGGACTAGTAGACCTGTCCTTGTCCTGATATTGGACTAGTAGAGCTGTCCTTGTCCTGATATTGGACTAGTAGAGCTGTCCTTGTCCTGATATTGGACTAGTAGACCTGTCCTTGTTCTGATATTGGACTAGTAGAGCTGTCCTTGTCCTGATATTGGACTAGTAGACTTAATCCCCTTTAAATGATCTGGGATCAGTGTTTCCTCTAGGAGTTTTTAATCCCCATTACATTATCAGAACTGGGATCAGTGTTTCCCCTAGGAGTTTTTCAGCGGTGGGAGGGGGGGGGGAGTTTGCATTGCAACTAACGTTAGCACAATAACATGCTAGCTGTTCACATAGACTTCAAGTCATTAAGCCAACGACTATCCATTTAAAAGCGTGTCCAGGCAGAAATGTAAATATAGAAAATAATGACAACATATTTTTTTGCAGCGGCCAGCAACAGTTTAGTAGCGGTGGGCCACCGCTGCTCAATGAATGTAGGGGAAACACTGCTGGGATGAAAGCATTGGAGTTGGAAAAAGTGAAACATCGCGGCGGCATGAGGCAAGCGTCTCTCTGTCCTACAAAGAACAGAAGAGATGATGACATCTGACTGCTAAATGACCAGGAAAAGTACCTTCATCATCAGCAGATCCACAGATCATCTCTGAAAGGTAGAGATGATTTACATCTGACAGCTAAATGACCAGGAAAAGTAACTTCATCATCCACAGATTATCTCTGAAAGGTAGAGATGATTTACATCTGACAGCTAAATGTCCAGGAAAAGTACCTTCATCATCCACAGATCATCTCTGAAAGGTAGAGATGATTTACATCTGACAGCTAAATGACCAGGAAAAGTACCTTCAACATCAGCAGATCATCAGATCATCTCTGAAAGGTAGAGATGATTTACATCTGACAGCTAAATGACCAGGAAAAGTACCTTCAACATCAGCAGATCAGCAGATCATCTCTGAAAGGTAGAGATGATGACATCTGACAGCTTGTCCTTCTTATCGTTGTGTCTCCACCAATCAACAAGCCCTTTCTAAGAGCAAGGATGCTTCCAAAATGGTTTCCTTAATGGAGAAGAGGGTGCCGTTTGGGTCACAGTCCAATATCTTCTACTCTGGTAGGACTGTAGTAACAAGAACACTTTCTCCTTCTAGGTCCGTATTTACAAAGCGTCTCCGATAGTAGGAGTGTTGATCTAGGATCAGTTTAGCATTAGAGAGAGAGAACCTGATCCTAAATCAGCTCTCTGAAGCTCTGTGTGAATATGGGCCCTGATGTGCTTCTGCTTAGGGTTCTGCATCATTTAGGCTACACTGTCTGTCTGTCTGTCTGTCTGTCTGTCTGTCTGTCTGTCTGTCTGTCTGTCTGTCTGTCTGTCTGTCTGTCTGTCTGTCTGTCTGTCTGTCTGTCTGTGAGTCTCTCTGTCTCTCTGTCTCTCTGTCTGTCTGTCTGTCTGTCTGTCTGTCTGTCTGTCTGTCTGTCTGTCTGTCTGTCTGTCTGTCTGTCTTCACTTTGTGGAACAGAAAAACGTTGTAGTAATTGTTGAGTACAGATATTCAACATCCTGGATTGGTAACTATAGCAGATCAGAGACTCTGAGTACAGATATACAACATCCCGGATTGGTAACTATAGCAGAGACTCTGAGTACAGATATACAACATCCTGGATTGGTAACTATAGCAGATCAGAGACTCTGAGTAAAGATATACAACATCCTGGATTGGTAACTATAGCAGAGACTCTGAGTACAGATATACAACATCCTGGATTGGTAACTATAGCAGAGACTCTGAGTACAGATATACAACATCCTGGATTGGTAACTATAGCAGAGACTCTGAGTACAGATATACAACATCCTGGATTGGTAACTATAGCAGAGACTCTGAGTACAGATATACAACATCCTGGATTGGTAACTATAGCAGAGACTCTGAGTACAGATATACAACATCCTGGATTGGTAACTATAGCAGAGACTCTGAGTACAGATATACAACATCCTGGATTGGTAACTATAACAGAGACTCTGAGTACAGATATACAACATCCTGGATTGGTAACTATAGCAGATCAGAGACTCTGAGTACAGATATACAACATCCTGGATTGGTAACTATAGCAGAGACTCTGAGTACAGATATACAACATCCTCGATTGGTAACTATAGCAGAGACTCTGAGTACAGATATACAACATCCTGGATTGGTAACTATAGCAGAGACTCTGAGTACAGATATACAACATCCTGGATTGGTAACTATAGCAGAGACTCTGAGTACAGATATACAACATCCTGGATCGGTAACTATAGCAGAGACTCTGAGTACAGATATACAACATCCTGGATTGGTAACTATAGCAGAGACTCTGAGTACAGATATACAACATCCTGGATTGGTAACTATAGCAGAGACTCTGAGTACAGATATACAACATCCTGGATTGGTAACTATAGCAGATCAGAGACTCTGAGTACAGATATACAACATCCTGGATTGGTAACTATAGCAGAGACTCTGAGTACAGATATACAACATCCTGGATTGGTAACTATAGCAGAGACTCTGAGTACAGATATACAACATCCTGGATTGGTAACTATAGCAGAGACTCTGAGTACAGATATACAACATCCTGGATTGGTAACTATAGCAGAGACTCTGAGTACAGATATACAACATCCTGGATTGGTAACTATAGCAGAGACTCTGAGTACAGATATACAACATCCTGGATTGGTAACTATAGCAGAGACTCTGAGTACAGATATACAACATCCTGGATTGGTAACTATAGCAGAGACTCTGAGTACAGATATACAACATCCTGAAATGGTAACTATAGCAGAGACTCTGAGTACAGATATACAACATCCTGGATTGGTAACTATAGCAGATCAGAGACTCTGAGTACAGATATACAACATCCTGGATTGGTAACTATAGCAGAGACTCTGAGTACAGATATACAACATCCTGGATTGGTAACTATAGCAGAGACTCTGAGTACAGATATACAACATCCTGGATTGGTAACTATAGCAGAGACTCTGAGTACAGATATACAGCATCCTGGATTGGTAACTATAACAGAGACTCTGAGTACAGATATACAACATCCTGGATTGGTAACTATAGCAGAGACTCTGAGTACAGATATACAACATCCTGGATTGGTAACTATAACAGAGACTCTGAGTACAGATATACAACATCCTGGATTGGTAACTATAGCAGAGACTCTGAGTACAGATATACAACATCCTGGATTGGTAACTATAACAGAGACTCTGAGTAAAGATGCTTAGTGGCCTGTCATTCTGACTGCTCATCAAGTTTATTTAAACTTGTTTTTTAATCATGGTGATGAAGCTACTTTTCCAGGTCATTTAGATCCTGGTCATTTAGATCCTGGTCATTTAGATCCAGGTCTTTTAGATCCTGGTCATTTAGATCCTGGATTTAGATCCTGGTCATTTAGATCCAGGTCATTTAGATCCAGGTCATTTAGATCCTGGTCATTTAGATCCTGGTCATTTAGATCCAGGTCATTTAGATCCAGGTCATTAAGATCCAGGTCATTTAGATCCAGGTCATTTAGATCCAGGTCATTTAGATCCAGGTCATTTAGATCCTGGTCATTTAGATCCAGGTCATTTAGATCCAGGTCATTTAGATCCTGGTCATTTAGATCCAGGTCACTTAGATCCAGGTCATTTAGATCCAGGTCATTTAGATCCTGGTCATTTAGATCCAGGTCACTTAGATCCAGGTCATTTAGATCCAGGTCATTTAGATCCAGGTTATTTAGTAAAGGAAGGGAAGATGGAGAGATGGAGGAGATGGAGAGATGGAGAGATGATGAGGAGATGGAGAGATAAGGAGATGGAGGAGATGGAGAGATGAAGAGATGATGGAGAGATGAGGAGATGGAGGAGATGGAGAGATGAGGAGATGGAAAGATGATGAGGAGATGGAGAGAAGGAGGAGATGGAGTAGATGCAGAGGATGGAGAGATGGAGAGATGATGAGGAGATGGAGAGATGAGGAGATGGAGGAGATGGAGAGATGGAGAGATGATGAGGAGATGGAGAGATGGAGAGATGAGGAGATGGAGAGATGAGGAGATGGAGAGATGGAGAGATGAGGAGATGGAGAAATGAGGAGATGGAGGAGATGGAGAAATGAGGAGATGGAGGAGATGTAGAGATGGAGAGATGGAGAGATGAGGAGATGGAGGAGATGGAGAGATGGAGGAGATGGAGAGATGAGGAGATGGAGAAATGAGGAGATGGAGGAGATGTAGAGATGGAGAGATGGAGAGATGAGGACATGGAGGAGATGGAGAGATGGAGAGATGAGAGGAGGATAGTGGAACAGAAGGAGGAGGCTGCAATATAAAGTAACAGGGTAATCCTGGTGGATCCAGGTGTGGCTTACTGTAGGATATGATGAGGCATGGTGATAGCCTGGTTAATGAGGACGTACAGTACAACACAGGGGCATGGTGACAGCCTGGTTAATGAGGACGTACAGTACAACACAGGGGCATGTTGATAGCCTGGTTAATGAGGACGTACAGTCCAACACAGAGGCATGTTGATAGCCTGGTTAATGAGGACGTACAGTACAACACAGGGGCATGTTGATAGCCTGGTTAATGAGGACATGTAGTACAACACAGAGGCATGGTGATAGCCTGGTTAATGGGGACGTGCAGTACAACACAGGGGCATGTTGATAGCCTGGTTAATGGGGACGTGCAGTACAACACAGGGGCATGTTGATAGCCTGGTTAATGGGGACGTGCAGTACAACACAGGGGCATGTTGATAGCCTGGTTAATGAGGACGTACAGTACAACACAGGGGCATGTTGATAGCCTGGTTAATGAGGACGTACAGTACAACACAGGGGCATGTTGATAGCCTGGTTAATGGGGACGTGCAGTACAACACAGGGGCATGTTGATAGCCTGGTTAGTGAGGACGTACAGTACAACACAGGGGCATGTTGATAGCCTGGTTAATGAGGACATACAGTACAACACAGGGGCATGTTGATAGCCTGGTTAATGGGGACGTGCAGTACAACACAGGGGCATGTTGATAGCCTGGTTAATGAGGACGTACAGTACAACACAGGGGCATGTTGATAGCCTGGTTAATGGGGACGTGCAGTACAACACAGGGGCATGTTGATAGCCTGGTTAGTGAGGACGTACAGTACAACACAGGGGCATGTTGATAGCCTGGTTAGTGAGGATGTACAGTACAACACAGAGGCATGGTGATAGCCTGGTTAATGAGGACGTGCAGTATAACACAGGGGCATGTTGATAGCCTGGTTAATGAGGACATACAGTACAACACAGGGGCATGTTGATAGCCTGGTTAATGGGGACGTGCAGTACAACACAGGGGCATGTTGATAGCCTGGTTAATGAGGACGTACAGTACAACACAGGGGCATGTTGATAGCCTGGTTAATGAGGACGTACAGTACAACACAGGGGCATGTGTATAGCCTGGTTAATGAGGACGTACAGTACAACACAGGGGCATGTTGATAGCCTGGTTAATGAGGACATGCAGTAAAACACAGAGGCATGTTTATAGCCTGGTTAATGAGGACGTACAGTACAACACAGAGGCATGTTGATAGCCTGGTTAATGAGGACGTGCAGTACAACACAGAGGCATGTTTATAGCCTGGTTAATGAGGACGTGCAGTACAACACAGGGGCATGTTTATAGCCTGGTTACCAGACAGCCAGACAGCACGGAGCAGTTCTAGGCTCCAGGCTAGCAGCATATGTGTGTCTGAGGATGTAGACTGCAGTTTCCATGCCGACTGGCGTGTGTAGGAGTGCAGTCGGGGTTACTGTAGTAGTCACTGACTACCTCTCTCATTCCATATGTTTGTGTTTTCCACTTTCAGACGGAAGAATGTTACGTTTTGGCATATTGCTCAAGGGGGGGATTTACAGAAAACATGCCTCATCCCACAACATGAACCCGTGATTAACCATTCTCCAGCTGCTCCAGCGTTCAGATTGGGAATTCCCCCTATAACCACGATGACATGTCTCTGAGGATGTAGACTTAGTTTCCATTGAGGTAGGGTTGTAGCATACACACACAGAGTGTATAAGGTCCTATCACCCATAATCAGTACAACTCTGTCTCTATGTCTTTACAACACAGATGTCTCTGAGAGTCTCCATCAGGGACGGACTGGTCCGGTACCAGTAGAGTTTCCATCAGGGACGGACTGGTCCGGTACCAGCAGAGTCTCCATCAGGGACGGACTGGTCTGGTACCAGTAGAGTTTCCATCTGAGACGGACTGGTCCGGTACCAGCAGAGTCTCCATCAGGGACGGACTGGTCCGGTACCAGCAGAGTCTCCATCAGGGACGGACTGGTCTGGTACCAGCAGAGTCTCCATCTGGGACGGACTGGTCTGGTACCAGCAGAGTCTCCATCAGGGACGGACTGGTCCGGTACCAGCAGAGTTTCCATCAGGGACGGACTGGTCTGGTACCAGCAGAGTCTCCATCAGGGACGGGCTGGTCCGGTACCAGTAGAGTTTCCATCAGGGACGGACTGGTCCGGTACCAGCAGAGTCTCCATCTGGGACGGACTGGTCTGGTACCAGCAGAGTCTCCATCAGGGACGGACTGGTCCGGTACCAGCAGAGTTTCCATCAGGGACGGACTGGTCTGGTACCAGCAGAGTCTCCATCAGGGACGGACTGGTCCGGTACCAGCAGAGTTTCCATCTGGGACGGACTGGTCCGGTACCAGCAGAGTCTCCATCAGGGACGGACTGGTCCGGTACCAGCAGAGTTTCCATCAGGGACGGACTGGTCTGGTACCAGTAGAGTTTCCATCAGGGACGGACTGGTCTGGTACCAGTAGAGTTTCCATCAGGGACGGACTGGTCCGGTACCAGCAGAGTCTCCATCAGGGACGGACTGGTCCGGTACCAGCAGAGTCTCCATCAGGGACGGACTGGTCCGGTACCAGCAGAGTTTCCATCAGGGACGGACTGGTCTGGTACCAGTAGAGTTTCCATCAGGGACGGACTGGTCTGGTACCAGTAGAGTTTCCATCAGGGACGGACTGGTCCGGTACCAGCAGAGTCTCCATCAGGGACGGACTGGTCCGGTACCAGCAGAGTCTCCATCAGGGACGGACTGGTCTGGTACCAGTAGAGTTTCCATCAGGGACGGACTGGTCTGGTACCAGCAGAGTTTCCATCAGGGACGGACTGGTCTGGTACCAGCAGAGTTTCCATCAGGGACGGACTGGTCTGGTACCAGTAGAGTTTCCATCAGGGACGGACTGGTCCGGTACCAGCAGAGTCTCCATCAGGGACGGACTGGTCTGGTACCAGCAGAGTTTCCATCAGGGACGGACTGGTCTGGTACCAGGAGAGTTTCCATCAGGGACGGACTGGTCTGGTACCAGCAGAGTTTCCATCAGGGACGGACTGGTCTGGTACCAGGAGAGTTTCCATCAGGGACGGACTGGTCTGGTACCAGCAGAGTCTCCATCAGGGACAGACTGGTCTGGTACCAGCAGAGTTTCCATCAGGGACAGACTGGTCAGGTATCAGTAGAGTTTCCATCAGGGACAGACTGGTCTGGTACCAGCAGAGTTTCCATCAGGGACAGACTGGTCTGGTACCAGCAGAGTTTCCATCAGGGACAGACTGGTCTGGTACCAGCAGAGTTTCCATCAGGGACAGACTGGTCTGGTACCAATAGAGTTTCCATCAGGGACGGACTGGTCTGGTACCAGCAGAGTCTCCATCAGGGACAGACTGGTCTGGTACCAGCAGAGTCTCCATCAGGGACGGACTGGTCTGGTACCAGCAGAGTTTCCATCAGGGACGGACTGGTCTGGTACCAGAAATCGGCTATGGCTACAGTTCCCCCTAGACCTGTCACCACTAGGCCAGTCACCACCAGTTCCCCCTAGGCCTGTCACAACCAGTTCCCCCTAGGCCAGTCACCACTAGTTCCCCCTAGGCCAGTCACCACTAGGCCTGTCACAACCAGTTACCACCAGGCCAGTCACCACCAGTTCCCCCTAGGCCAGTCACCACCAGTTCCCCCTAGGCCTGTCACCACTAGGCCTGTCACCACTAGTTCCCCCTAGGCCAGTCACCACCAGTTCCCCCTAGGCCTGTCACAACCAGTTACCACCAGGCCAGTCACCACCAGTTCCCCCTAGGCCAGTCACCACCAGTTCCCCCTAGGCCTGTAACCACTAGGCCTGTCACCACCAGTTCCCCCTAGGCCAGTCACAACCAGTTCCCCCTAGGCCTGTCACCACCAGTTCCCACCAGGCCTGACACCACTAGGCCTGTCACCACCAGTTCCCACCAGGCCTGTCACCACTAGGCCTGTCACCACCAGTTCCCCCTAGACCTGTCACCACTAGTTCCCCCTAGGCCAGTCACAACCAGTTCCCCCTAGGCCTGTCACCACCAGTTCCCACCAGGCCTGTCACCACTAGGCCTGTCACCACCAGTTCCCACCAGGCCTGTCACCACTAGGCCTGTCACCACCAGTTCCCCCTAGGCCTTTCACCACTAGTTCCCCCCAGGCCTGTCACCACTAGGCCTGTCACCACCAGTTCCCCCTAGGCCTTTCACCACTAGTTCCCCCTAGGCCTGTCACCACTAGGCCTGTCACCACCAGTTCCCACCAGGCCTGTCACCACTAGGCCTGTCACCACCAGTTCCCCCTAGGCCTTTCACCACTAGTTCCCCCCAGGCCTGTCACCACTAGGCCTGTCACAACCAGTTCCCCCTAGGCCTGTCACCACCAGTTCCCACTAGGCCTGTCACAACCAGTTCCCCCTAGGCCTGTCACCACCAGTTCCCCCTAGGCCTGTCACCACTAGGCCTGTCACAACCAGTTCCCCCTAGGCCTGTCACCACCAGTTCCCACTAGGCCTGTCACCACCAGTTCCCCCTAGGCCTGTCACCACCAGTTCCCCCTAGGCCTGTCACCACTAGGCCTGTCACAACCAGTTCCCCCTAGGCCTGTCACCACCAGTTCCCACTAGGCCTGTCACCACCAGTTCCCCCTAGGCCTGTCACCACTAGGCCTGTCACCACCAGTTCCCCCTAGGCCTGTCACCACCAGTTCCCCCTAGGCCTGTCACCACTAGGACTGTCACAACCAGTTCCCCCTAGGCCAGTCACCACCAGTTCCCACCAGGCCTGTCACCACCAGTTCCCCCTAGGCCTGTCACAACCAGTTCCCCCTAGGCCTGTCACAACCAGTTCCCCCTAGGCCAGTCACCACCAGTTCCCCCTAGGCCTGTCACCACCAGTTCCCACTAGGCCTGTCACCACCAGTTCCCCCTAGGCCTGTCACCACCAGTTCCCACTAGGCCTGTCACCACCAGTTCCCCCTAGGCCTGTCACCACTAGGCCTGTCACAACCAGTTCCCCCTAGGCCTGTCACCACCAGTTCCTCCTAGACCTGTCACCACCAGTTCCCCCTAGGCCTGTCACCACCAGTTCCTCCTAGACCTGTCACCACCAGTTCCCCCTAGGCCAGTCACCACCAGTTCCCACTAGGCCTGTCACCACCAGTTCCCCCTAGGCCTGTCACCACCAGTTCCCCCTAGGCCTTTCACCACTAGTTCCCCCTAGGCCTGTCACCACTAGGCCTGTCACAACCAGTTCCCCCTAGGCCTGTCACCACCAGTTCCCCCTAGGCCTGTCACCACCAGTTCCCACTAGGCCTGTCACCACCAGTTCCCCCTAGGCCTGTCACCACCAGTTCCCACTAGGCCTGTCACCACCAGTTCCCCCTAGGCCTGTCACCACTAGGCCTGTCACAACCAGTTCCCCCTAGGCCTGTCACCACCAGTTCCCACTAGGCCTGTCACCACCAGTTCCCCCTAGGCCTGTCACCACTAGGCCTGTCACCACCAGTTCCCCCTAGGCCTGTCACCACCAGTTCCCCCTAGGCCTGTCACCACTAGGCCTGTCACAACCAGTTCCCCCTAGGCCAGTCACCCCCAGTTCCCCCTAGGCCTGTCACCACCAGTTCCCCCTAGGCCTGTCACCACTAGGCCTGTCACAACCAGTTCCCCCTAGGCCAGTCACCACCAGTTCCCCCTAGGCCTGTCACCACCAGTTCCCACTAGGCCTGTCACCACCAGTTCCCCCTAGGCCTGTCACCACCAGTTCCCACTAGGCCTGTCACCACCAGTTCCCCCTAGGCCTGTCACCACCAGTTCCCCCTAGGCCAGTCACCACCAGTTCCCCCTAGGCCTGTCACCACCAGTTCCCACTAGGCCTGTCACCACCAGTTCCCCCTAGGCCTGTCACCACTAGTTCCCCCTAGGCCAGTCACCACCAGTTACCACCAGGCCTGTCACCACCAGTTCCCCCTAGGCCTTTCACCACTAGTTCCCCCTAGGCCTGTCACCACTAGGCCTGTCACAACCAGTTCCCCCTAGGCCAGTCACCACCAGTTCCCCCTAGGCCTGTCACCACCAGTTCCCACTAGGCCTGTCACCACCAGTTCCCCCTAGGCCTGTCACCACCAGTTCCCACTAGGCCTGTCACCACCAGTTCCCCCTAGGCCTGTCACCACTAGGCCTGTCACAACCAGTTCCCCCTTGGCCTGTCACCACCAGTTCCTCCTAGACCTGTCACCACTAGGCCTGTCACCACCAGTTCCCACTAGGCCTGTCACCACTAGTTCCCCCTAGGCCTGTCACCACTAGGCCTGTCACCACCAGTTCCCCCTAGGCCTGTCACCACCAGTTCCCCCTAGGCCTGTCACCACTAGGCCTGTCACAACCAGTTCCCCCTAGGCCAGTCACCACCAGTTCCCCCTAGGCCTGTCACCACCAGTTCCCACTAGGCCTGTCACCACCAGTTCCCCCTAGGCCTGTCACCACCAGTTCCCACTAGGCCTGTCACCACCAGTTCCCCCTAGGCCTGTCACCACCAGTTCCCACTAGGCCTGTCACCACCAGTTCCCCCTAGGCCTGTCACCACCAGTTCCCCCAAGGCCTGTCACCACCAGGCCTGTCACCACCAGGCCTGTCACCACTAGGCCTGTCACCACTAGTTCCCCCTAGGCCTGTCACCACCAGGCCTGTCACCATCAGTTCCCCTTAGGCCTGTATTTATTGGTTTCCTTCAATTTTGATAAAATATGAAAATGCAATGAATTGAAGTGAAGTTTATTAAATAAACACAGTTTGTTGATGTAAAAATCTACAGATTTTAAGGTTGTGTCATTAGATTTGGGTTAGGGTGGGGTACCAAGGAATTATGGGGGGAAAAATGGGGTACCAAGAAATTATGGGGGGAAAAAATGGGTTCACTTCTCTCTCTCTCTCTCTCTCTCTTGCTCTCTCTGTCTCTCTCTCTCTCTCTCTCTCTCTCTCTCTCTCTCTCTCTCTCTCTCTCTCTCTCTCTCTCTCTCTCTCTCTCTCTCTCTCTCTCTCTCTCTCTCTCTCTCTCTCTCTCTCTCTCTCTCTCTCTCTCTCTCTCTCTCTCTCTCTCTCTCTCTCTCTCGCTCTCGCTCTCGCTCTCTCTGTCTCTCTGTCTCTCTCTCTCTCTCTGTCTCTCTCTCTCTCTCTCTCTCTCTCTCTGTCTCTCTTGCTCTCTCTCTCTCTCTCTCTCTCTCTCTCTCTCTCTCTCTCTCGCTCTCTCTGTCTCTCTCTCTCTCTCTCTCTCTCTCTCTGCTCTCGCTCTCGCTCTCTCTGTCTCTCTGTCTCTCTCTCTCTCTCTCTCTCTCTCTCTCTCTCTCTCTCTATCTGTCTCTCTCTCTCTCTCTCTCTCTCTCTCTCTCTCTCTCTCTCTCTCTCTCTCTCTGTCTCTGTCTCTGTCTCTGTCTTTGTCTCTCTCTCTCTCTCTCCAGACACCACAGACATCAGGCTAGGCAGCCAGCTAGACATCTATCTGGGTGAATCATTGCCTGTAGCCAAATGGTGGACCTCCCTAGCCTGAGGACTATATCACATTACCAGATCACTATAAAACTAGACCCATTACGTTTGTTATATGAAATGTGGGTAAAGCGCACACTAAGATTGCCTCCTAAATGACACTCTCTACACAGCAGACTACTGTTACCTGCTACCAACGCTCCATCAGTCTCTACACAGCAGACTACTGTTACCTGCTACCAACGCTCCATCAGTCTCTACACAGCAGACAACTGTTACCTGCTACCAACGCTCCATCAGTCTCTACACAGCAGACTACTGTTACCTGCTACCAACACTCCATCAGTCTCTACACAGCAGACTACTGTTACCTGCTACCAATGCTCCATCAGTCTCTACACAGCAGGCTACTGTTACCTGCTACCAACGCTCCATCAGTCTCTACACAGCAGACTACTGCTACCTGCTACCAACGCTCCATCAGTCTCTACACAGCAGACTACTGTTACCTGCTACCAACGCTCCATCAGTCTCTACACAGCAGACTACTGCTACCTGCTACCAACGCTCCATCAGTCTCTACACAGCAGACTACTGCTACCTGCTACCAACGCTCCATCAGTCTCTACACAGCAGACTACTGTTACCTGTTACCAACACTCCATCAGTCTCTACACAGCAGACTACTGTTACCTGCTACCAACGCTCCATCAGTCTCTACACAGCAGACTACTGTTACCTGTTACCAACGCTCCATCAGTCTCTACACAGCAGGCTACTGTTACCTGCTACCAACGCTCCATCAGTCTCTACACAGCAGTCTACTGTTACCTGCTACCAACGCTCCATCAGTCTCTACACAGCAGACTACTGTTACCTGCTACCAACGCTCCATCAGTCTCTACACAGCAGACTACTGCTACCTGCTACCAACGCTCCATCAGTCTCTACACAGCAGACTACTGTTACCTGCTACCAACGCTCCATCAGTCTCTACACAGCAGACTACTGCTACCTGCTACCAACGCTCCATCAGTCTCTACACAGCAGACTACTGTTACCTGCTACCAACGCTCCATCAGTCTCTACACAGCAGACTACTGCTACCTGCTACCAACGCTCCATCAGTCTCTACACAGCAGACTACTGTTACCTGCTACCAACGCTCCATCAGTCTCTACACAGCAGACTACTGCTACCTGCTACCAACGCTCCATCAGTCTCTACACAGCAGACTACTGCTACCTGCTACCAACGCTCCATCAGTCTCTACACAGCAGACTACTGTTACCTGCTACCAACGCTCCATCAGTCTCTACACAGCAGGCTACTGTTACCTGCTACCAACGCTCCATCAGTCTCTACACAGCAGACTACTGTTACCTGCTACCAACGCTCCATCAGTCTCTACACAGCAGACTACTGTTACCTGCTACCAACGCTCCATCAGCGGTACCTCTGTCTCTACACAGCAGACTACTGCTACCTGCTACAGACGCTCCATCAGCGGTACCTCTGTCTCTACACAGCAGACTACTGCTACCTGCTACCAACGCTCCATCAGGTGTACCTCTGTCTCTACACAGCAGGCTACTTACTGTAGGCTGTAGGGGGTTGGCCTCCCAACACTGTAGCCCAATGACATGTCTGAATGACATCTGACCTTGCCAGGGGTTTAGGTCGGACCATCGTGATGTTCCTGTTACTAAACCCGTCGCTTCCTTTACAAACATGCAACGCGATGTGACATATTTCTGCAGAGGACATTGTCAACATTGTCGACCACCAACAGATGTGGGATCTTGATTTGAGCCGGTTTGCTACAGGAGGAAAATAATCCTGCAGCAACAGGAATTTATTATGTGGATTATAATTAATTAACATTTATGTAAGGGTTGATACATTTTTTCATAAGGGAAAAGTCTGACATTTTTAAGTGGAAATTACAAAATTCAGAAGCCTTTTTAAACATCATATACACACTGCAAGTTTTAAATTCCCTGCATGCAGTAAAGTTCCTCCTGTATCAGGGTGATCAAATTAAGATCCTACATCTGTATAGTCATCACAAATTTAAAAAGCATGGAGTTCTCAAACAGTAAAGCATTCAAAAAGCTCATGTTGAATGTTAGTCTACGAAACGAATTGCTGTTAATAATCTATACTGATCAAATTGTTTATTGAAAGGAATATATTTCAACTGACTCATAATTGCGAGAAGCGAAGCAGCTGTTAATTTCTGTTTCCCCTCACCCCCCTCCTCTCCTGCGGCCCTTCCCCAGGATCCCCCCCCTCCTCTCCCGTCTAGCGAGGCTACAACTTGGAAAATCACTGCGAGAGAAGAGAGAGACCCTCTATGATCCAGAAAGGTCGTTCACTCCGATCCAGCCCCGGAAGAGAAGACACAGCCACACGCTGTCACAACACAAAAGACGCACATATTCGGAAGAAGGTTCCCTGAAGTTCTAGCCATGGCATGGACTGTCAAGAGATGAAAATGAAATCAGAAGGAACATTAAATATCCGTTGTTGTCTAACCGATATGGAATTATATCCGCCGATCGCGAGAACACTTGTTTAACGCCGACTCGTGACGAAAGCTGCCGACTTCAAGAGGACTTCATGGTATGTTATATTTCAACCTTATCCTATGTGATAATGTTTTTGGTTATTGTATATTTATGTTTTATTCAGTCGGTTTAGAAAAGGCAGTGGATGATGAACCAGGCTACCTCCTACTGTGGGGTTGCTGGAAGTTAAATGTCCTTTGTTTGAAAACACGATAACCTACAATATGATGAATATATTCTATTTTTGGACCCAATATTAATAGAAAATATTTTTGCACCGAATTATTTATTAGAACTTGTGTGTCGTTACCGGTCATTCATTAAAACCGAAGACCGGTCAGAATAACGGACCCTTTTCAGCGAAGCGGTGCCTGGGCTATTCGTGCTGGATGAATGAGTTACTATGCATCTTAGCGAACTCAAAGAGTTGGTTGGTTTAGTTTTTCCTCAGAATTCCACCGACCGCCGGTTACAGAAACGTTCTCGGCTAGAGCAGTGATCCGGTTTTATCACGTGGCCGTTCTATGGCAGTTTTTGTGTATGATTTGACAGTCTACGCGCATCATCGCCGCGGTTCTCGTAGGCGTCGGGAGAATCATCTTTATCTCTCTACCCGCACTTGTGTCCTCACAGTCATTCAATGTAACGTTGTTGTTGTTGTCGGTGTCGGTGTTCTGACATCTCAACATTAGTTTGACACAGTAGCCTTGTTTTCGCAGGCGACATTCCCTCGCTGTTACATAGGGAAAGCGTTGTTTATCATCCAAAAAAGCTGAAACAAAAGGGATTTCTACATAACAAGAGGTGGCCAATAGGAACCAGGTCAGGCTGCTGAACGGAGTTCTCCTCTCTTTCTCCTCACCTGAAGCAATGCATAGAGTCCTTCACACACATTGCATTACAGCCCCGTTACTAACAGCCCGGTTACTAACAGCCCGTTACTAACAGCCCGGTTACTAACAGCCCGTTACTAACAGCCCGGTTGCTAACAGCCCGGTTGCTAACAGTCCGGTTACTAACAGCCCGGTTACTAACAGTCCGGTTACTAACAGCCCGTTACTAACAGCCCGGTTGCTAACAGTCCGGTTACTAACAGCCCGGTTACTAACAGTCCGGTTACTAACAGCCCGGTTACTAACAGTCCGGTTACTAACAGCCCGTTAATTAGTATTCACATGACGCAAAGGATATGATTATTTGATAACTAAAAGGGGGGGTATCAGTTGGAAAATCTCTTTGATGTTTTCCATTCATATTTTCAGCCCATCCCATCCTCTTTGTTGATTAGCTATGCCTGACTCGAGATGACTAGTTGGCCAGTGACGGGATTGGTGGCGCGTGGAAGTGGCTTAGCCTCAGAAACACATATTTAGGATCAGTTGTACTTGTTTTTAACCCTCATGTGTTTGTGGTGAAATCTGATCCCAGATCAGTTGTACTTGTTTTTAACCCTCGTGTGTTTGTGGTGAAATCTGATCCCAGATCAGTTGTACTTGTTTTTAACCCTCGTGTGTTTGTGGTGAAATCTGATCCCAGATCAGTTGTACTTGTTTTTAACCCTAATGTGTTCTGGTGAAATCTGATCCCAGATCAGTTGTACTTGTTTTTAACCCTCATGTGTTTGTGGTGAAATCTGATCCCAGATCTGGGTACTTGTTAGTGACAGCTCTGTGTAATAGATCTGATCTGTCTACCAACTCTGTGTAATAGATCTGATCTGTCTAATAGATCTGATCTGACAGCTCTGTGTAATAGATCTGATCTGTCTACCAACTCTGTGTAATAGATCTGATCTGTCTACTAGACCTGAGCCTGCAGCGTACCCTAGTGGTTAGAGCGTTGGGCTAGTAACCGTAAAGGTTGCAAGTTCAAATCCCCGAGCTGACAAGGTACAAAGCTGTCGTTCTGCCCCTGAACAAGGCACTGTTTCCCGGTAGGCCGTCATTGAAAATAAGAATTTGTGCTGACTTGCCTAGTTAAATAAAAATCCCCAGGGTTCTGCTATGGGGACAGCCGAAGAACCCCTTTAAGTTCTAGATATCCACTTTTCTTCAAAGAGTGTAGGTGTTGAACATGTAGCTATTGGATGAGACGAAGGGTCAGAGGACCTCATGAGATGGATGAGATCTGACAACACAGACACATCAATGTCTTGACTGGAGCAGACTGGAAATACATGTTCAGGAGAGAGAGAGGGGGGGGGGGGAGATGGGGGATAGAGAGAGAGGGGGGGTGGGAAGAGAGAGAGGGGGGGAGAGATGGGGGATAGAGAGAGAGGGGGGGGGGATGGGGGATAGAGAGAGAGGGGGGGTGGGAAGAGAGAGAGAGGGGGGGTAGAGATGGGGGATAGAGAGAGAGGGGGGGGGGGGAAGAGAGAGAGGGGGGGGGGAAAGAGAGAAATGAGGAGACAGGGAGAGGAAGAGACCTAGAGAGGGGGGGAGAGAGCGGGGGGGAGAAGAGAGAGAGAGAGGGGGGGAGAGAGAAAGGGAGAGACGGGGAGAGGAAGAGACCTAGAGAGAGGGGGAGAGAGAGAGGGGAAGAGAGAGAGAGGGAGAGAGAGAGAGAGGGAGATAGAGGGGGGTGCGACATAGATGTCTTGTTCTTGCACATTTTTTAGTTCCAGATGGTCTGAATGCAGACCCCCTAGTCAGGTACAGATGGTCTGAATGCAGACCCCCTAGTCAGGTACAGATGGTCTGAATGCAGACCCCCTAGTCAGGTACAGATGGTCTGAATGCAGACCCCCTAGTCAGGTACAGATGGTCTGAATGCAGACCCCCTAGTCAGGTACAGATGGTCTGAATGCAGACCCCCTAGTCAGGTACAGATGGTCTGAATGCAGACACTGTAGTCAGATACAGATGGTCTGAATGCAGACACTGTAGTCAGGTACAGATGGTCTGAATGCAGACACTGTAATCAGGTACAGATGGTCTGAATGCAGACACTGTAATCAGGTACAGATGGTCTGAATGCAGACACTGTAGTCAGGTACAGATGGTCTGTATGCAGACACCCTAGTCAGGTACAGATGGTCTGAATGCAGACACCCTACAGACAATGTAGTCAGGTACAGATGGTCTGTATCCAAACACTGTAGTCAGGTACAGATGGTCTGTATTCAGACACCCTAGTCAGGTACAGATGGTCTGTATGCAGACACTGTAGTCAGGTACAGATGGTCTGTATGCAGACACCCTAGTCAGGTACAGATGGTCTGTATGCAGACACTGTAGTCAGGTACAGATGGTCTGAATGCAGACACCATAGTCAGGTACAGATGGTCTGAATGCAGACCCCCTAGTCAGGTACAGATGGTCTGTATGCAGACACCCTAGTCAGGTACAGATGGTCTGAATGCAGTCACCCTAGTCAGGTACAGATGGTCTGTATGCAGACACCATAGTCAGGTACAGATGTTCTGTATGCAGACACCCTAGTCAGGTACAGATGGTCTGAATGCAGACACTGTAGTCAGGTACAGATGGTCTGTATGCAGACACTGTAGTCAGGTACAGATGGTCTGTATTCAGACACCGTAGTCAGGTACAGATGGTCTGTATTCAGACACTGTAGTCAGGTACAGATGGTCTGTATGCAGACACCCTAGTCAGGTACAGATGGTCTGTATGCAGACACCCTAGTCAGGTACAGATGGTCTGTATGCAGACACCCTAGTCAGGTACAGATGGTCTGTATGCAGACACCCTAGTCAGGTACAGATGGTCTGTATGCAGACACCGTAGTCAGGTACAGATGGTCTGTATTCAGACACCGTAGTCAGGTACAGATGGTCTGTATTCAGACACCCTAGTCAGGTACAGATGGTCTGTATTCAGACACCGTAGTCAGGTACAGATGGTCTGTATTCAGACACTGTAGTCAGGTACAGATGGTCTGTATGCAGACACTGTAGTCAGGTACAGATGGTCTGTATTCAGACACTGTAGTCAGGTACAGATGGTCTGTATGCAGACACCCTAGTCAGGTACAGATGGTCTGTATGCAGACACCCTAGTCAGGTACAGATGGTCTGTATGCAGACACCCTAGTCAGGTACAGATGGTCTGTATGCAGACACCGTAGTCAGGTACAGATGGTCTGTATTCAGACACCGTAGTCAGGTACAGATGGTCTGTATTCAGACACCCTAGTCAGGTACAGATGGTCTGTATTCAGACACCGTAGTCAGGTACAGATGGTCTGTATTCAGACACTGTAGTCAGGTACAGATGGTCTGTATGCAGACACTGTAGTCAGGTACAGATGGTCTGTATGCAGACACTGTAGTCAGGTACAGATGGTCTGTATGCAGACACTGTAGTCAGGTACAGATGGTCTGTATGCAGACACTGTAGTCAGGTACAGATGGTCTGAATGCAGACACTGTAGTCAGGTACAGATGGTCTGTATTCAGACACTGTAGTCAGGTACAGATGGTCTGTATGCAGACACTGTAGTCAGGTACAGATGGTCTGTATTCAGACACCGTAGTCAGGTACAGATGGTCTGTATTCAGACACCGTAGTCAGGTACAGATGGTCTGTATTCAGACACTGTAGTCAGGTACAGATGGTCTGTATTCAGACACTGTAGTCAGGTACAGATGGTCTGTATTCAGACACTGTAGTCAGGTACAGATGGTCTGTATTCAGACACTGTAGTCAGGTACAGATGGTCTGTATTCAGACACCGTAGTCAGGTACAGATGGTCTGTATTCAGACACCGTAGTCAGGTACAGATGGTCTGTATTCAGACACTGTAGTCAGGTACAGATGGTCTGTATGCAGACACTGTAGTCAGGTACAGATGGTCTGTATGCAGACACTGTAGTCAGGTACAGATGGTCTGTATTCAGACACCGTAGTCAGGTACAGATGGTCTGTATTCAGACACCATAGTCAGGTACAGATGGTCTGTATGCAGACACTGTAGTCAGATACAGATGGTCTGTATGCAGACACCCTAGTCAGGTACAGATGGTCTGTATGCAGACACTGTAGTCAGGTACAGATGGTCTGTATTCAGACACTGTAGTCAGGTACAGATGGTCTGTATTCAGACACCGTAGTCAGGTACAGATGGTCTGTATGCAGACACCGTAGTCAGGTACAGATGGTCTGTATGCAGACACTGTAGTCAGGTACAGATGGTCTGTATGCAGACACCCTAGTCAGGTACAGATGGTCTGTATTCAGACACCGTAGTCAGGTACAGATGGTCTGTATTCAGACACCGTAGTCAGGTACAGATGGTCTGTATTCAGACACCGCAGTCAGGTACAGATGGTCTGTATTCAGACACTGTAGTCAGGTACAGATGGTCTGTATTCAGACACTGTAGTCAGGTACAGATGGTCTGTATTCAGACACCGTTGTCAGGTACAGATGGTCTGTATTCAGACACCGTAGTCAGGTACAGATGGTCTGTATTCAGACACTGTAGTCAGGTACAGATGGTCTGTATTCAGACACTGTAGTCAGGTACAGATGGTCTGTATTCAGACACTGTAGTCAGGTACAGATGGTCTGAATGCAGACACTGTAGTCAGGTACAGATGGTCTGTATGCAGACACCCTAGTCAGGTACAGATGGTCTGAATGCAGACACCCTAGTCAGGTACAGATGGTCTGTATCCAGACACTGTAGTCAGGTACAGATGGTCTGAATGCAGACACCCTAGTCAGGTACAGATGGTCTGTATTCAGACACTGTAGTCAGGTACAGATGGTCTGTATGCAGACACTGTAGTCAGGTACAGATGGTCTGTATTCAGACACCCTAGTCAGGTACAGATGGTCTGTATTCAGACACCCTAGTCAGGTACAGATGGTCTGTATTCAGACACCCTAGTCAGGTACAGATGGTCTGTATGCAGACACTGTAGTCAGGTACTGATGGTCTGTATGCAGACACTGTAGTCAGGTACAGATGGTCTGTATGCAGACACCATAGTCAGGTACAGATGGTCTGTATGCAGACACCAAAGTCAGGTACAGATGGTCTGTATTCAGACACTGTAGTCAGGTACAGATGGTCTGTATTCAGACACCATAGTCAGGTACAGATGGTCTGTATGCAGACACCCTAGTCAGGTACAGATGGTCTGTATGCAGACACCCTAGTCAGGTACAGATGGTCTGTATGCAGACACCATAGTCAGGTACAAATGGTCTGTATTCAGACACTGTAGTCAGGTACAGATGGTCTGTATTCCGACACTGTAGTCAGGTACAGATGGTCTGTATTCAGACACCCTAGTCAGGTACAGATGGTCTGAATGCAGACACTGTAGTCAGATACAGATGGTCTGAATGCAGACACTGTAGTCAGGTACAGATGGTCTGTATGCAGACACCCTAGTCAGGTACAGATGGTCTGAATGCAGACACCCTAGTCAGGTACAGATGGTCTGTATGCAGACACTGTAGTCAGGTACAGATGGTCTGTATGCAGACACCGTAGTCAGGTACAGATGGTCTGTATGCAGACACTGTAGTCAGGTACAGATGGTCTGTATGCAGACACTGTAGTCAGGTACAGATGGTCTGTATTCAGACACTGTAGTCAGGTACAGATGGTCTGTATGCAGACACTGTAGTCAGGTACAGATGGTCTGTATTCAGACACCGTAGTCAGGTACAGATGGTCTGTATTCAGACACCGTAGTCAGGTACATATGGTCTGTATTCAGACACTGTAGTCAGGTACAGATGGTCTGTATCCAAACACTGTAGTCAGGTACAGATGGTCTGTATCCAAACACTGTAGTCAGGTACAGATGGTCTGTATGCAGACACTGTAGTCAGGTACAGATGGTCTGTATGCAGACACTGTAGTCAGGTACAGATGGTCTGTATGCAGACACTGTAGTCAGGTACAGATGGTCTGTATTCAGAAACCCTAGTCAGGTACAGATGGTCTGAATGCAGACACTGTAGTCAGATACAGATGGTCTGAATGCAGACACTGTAGTCAGGTACAGATGGTCTGAATGCCGACACTGTAGTCAGGTACAGATGGTCTGAATGCAGACACTGTAGTCAGGTACAGATGGTCTGTATGCAGACACCCTAGTCAGGTACAGATGGTCTGAATGCAGACACCCTAGTCAGGTACAGATGGTCTGTATGCAGAAACTGTAGTCAGGTACAGATGGTCTGTATGCAGACACCGTAGTCAGGTACAGATGGTCTGTATGCAGACACCGTAGTCAGGTACAGATGGTCTGTATTCAGACACCCTAGTCAGGTACAGATGGTCTTTATTCAGACACCCTAGTCAGGTACAGATGGTCTGTATGCAGACACTGTAGTCAGGTACAGATGGTCTGTATGCAGACACCGTAGTCAGGTACAGATGGTCTGTATGCAGACACTGTAGTCAGGTACAGATGGTCTGTATGCAGACACTGTAGTCAGGTACAGATGGTCTGTATTCAGACACCGTAGTCAGGTACAGATGGTCTGTATTCAGACACCGTAGTCAGGTACAGATGGTCTGTATGCAGACACCGTAGTCAGGTACAGATGGTCTGTATGCAGACACTGTAGTCAGGTACAGATGGTCTGTATGCAGACACCCTAGTCAGGTACAGATGGTCTGTATGCAAACACTGTAGTCAGGTACAGATGGTCTGTATGCAGACACTGTAGTCAGGTACAGATGGTCTGTATGCAGACACTGTAGTCAGGTACAGATGGTCTGTATGCAGACACCATAGTCAGGTACAGATGGTCTGTATGCAGACACCCTAGTCAGGTACAGATGGTCTGTATGCAGACACCGTAGTCAGGTACAGATAGTCTGTATGCAGACACTGTAGTCAGGTACAGATGGTCTGTATGCAGACACCCTAGTCAGGTACAGATGGTCTGTATGCAGACACTGTAGTCAGGTACAGATGGTCTGTATGCAGACACCGTAGTCAGGTACAGATGGTCTGTATGCAGACACCATAGTCAGGTACAGATGGTCTGTATGCAGACACCATAGTCAGGTACAGATGGTCTGTATGCAGACACCATAGTCATATGTCAAGGTCAGGTCATATGCACGTGGCTTGTTGAGTACCTGACGTACCCCTGTATTCATCTCTCCAGGTCATATGCATGTGGCTTGTTGAGTACTAGACATACCCCTGTATTCATCCCTCCAGGGGTTTGCGTGCCAGTTAGAACAGGGATGACAGGCCAGAGAGGAAAAGAGACGTGTTAATTATACAGGGATGTTCTGTTTGTTGAAGTGTATTTCTATGCAGTGAGTGGGATGACTGATTGGAATGCTTTTTAAGGAATTTCCTGCTTCTGTGTTTTAAGACTTCTGTCTGTATATTCTGATGTTACCTCCTGTGATAACATTTCTATAGTATTAATTAAAGAATATATTCTGATGTTACCTGCTGTTAAAACATCACTATAGTATTAATGTAACAATATATGCTGATGTTACCTGCTGTTAAAACATCACTATAGTATTAATGTAACAATATATGCTGATGTTACCTGCTGTTAAAAATAATAACATTATAAGATATTATAATATTATATTATAAGATATTACACCGCGTTAATAACGAGGAAACAAGATGTCCCCCGAGTGGCACAGCGGTCTAAAGGCACTGAGCCGTCACTACAGACCCTGGTTCGATTCCGGGCTGTATCACAACCGGCTGTGATTGGGAGTCCCATAGGGTGGCGTACAATTGGCCCAGCGTCGTCCAGATTAGGGGTTCGTTTGGCCGGGGTAGGCCGTCATTGTAAATAAGAATTTTGTTCTTAACTGACTTGCCTAGTTAAATAAAGGTAAAATAAATGTCCATGTTTTTTTTGTTGCTGCATTAGTTTTTTCATGTTAATGTCATCCTAGTCACAGGCTGCCTCCCAAATGGGACCCTATACCCTACATAGTGCACTACCAGAGCCCTGATCAGAAGGAGTATATAGGGCATAGGGTGCCATTTGGGAGGCAGACACAGTGGACAGAGGAGGCTCTGCTATGGGACTGGAATCACATTTCGTTCAGTGCTGCTGAACTAAGGTCGCTATTCACAGAGAGAGATGCCATTACTGCCATCTGTGTGGCAGATGCCATCTGTGTGGCAGAGAGGGATTCCCCCGTGTGGCAGAGAGAGATTCCCCCGTGTGGCAGAGAGAGATGCATCTGTGTGGCAGAGGGGGATTCCCCCGTGTGGCAGAGAGAGATGCATCTGTGTGGCAGAGAGAGAGAGAAGGCCCCTGTGCGGCAGAGAGAGGGAGACGCCCCTGTGCGGCAGAGAGAGAGAGAAGGCCCCTGTGCGGCAGAGAGAGAGAGACGCCCCTGTGCGGCAGAGAGAGAGAGAGAAGGCCCCTGTGCGGCAGAGAGAGAGAGACGCCCCTGTGCGGCAGAGAGAGAGAGAGAGAAGGCCCCTGTGCGGCAGAGAGAGAGAGAGAAGGCCCCTGTGCGGCAGAGAGAGAGAGAGAGAGAAGGCCCCTGTGCGGCAGAGAGAGAGAGAGAAGGCCCCTGTGCGGCAGAGAGAGAGAGAGAAGGCCCCTGTGCGGCAGAGAGAGAGAGAGAAGGCCCCTGTGTGGCAGAGAGAGAGAGAGAGGAGGCCCCTGTGCGGCAGAGAGAGAGAGAGAGAAGGCCCCTGTGCGGCAGAGAGAGAGAGAGAAGGCCCCTGTGCGGCAGAGAGAGAGAGAGAAGGCCCCTGTGCGGCAGAGAGAGAGAGAGGAGGCCCCTGTGTGGCAGAGAGAGAGAGAGAGAAGGCCCCTGTGCGGCAGAGAGAGAGAGAGAGAAGGCCCCTGTGCGGCAGAGAGAGAGAGAGAAGGCCCCTGTGCGGCAGAGAGAGAGAGAGAGGAGGCCCCTGTGCGGCAGAGAGAGAGAGAGAAGCCCCTGTGCGGCAGAGAGAGAGAGAGAAGGCCCCTGTGCGGCAGAGAGAGAGAGAGAGGAGGCCCCTGTGCGGCAGAGAGAGAGAGAGAAGGCCCCTGTGCGGCAGAGAGAG
>NC_092088.1:103129501-103214501 GCF_045679555.1 Salvelinus alpinus
CAAACTGTTGACAACACGGTGCTTTTTCCTCCAGGTGTCTTGCTCTTCTGAAAGCAGTTATCATGGCTTCACGTTCCTTCTGTGACAATTATGGTCGCGACACAGTGACCCTGAAATGTTGTTATAGTTCCTGCTTGACCGCACCACACACACACACACACACACACACACACACACACACACACACACACACACACACACACACACACACACACACACACACACACACATACACACACACACACACACACACACACACACACACACACACACACACACACACACACACACACACACACACACACACACACACACACACACACACACACACACACACACACACACAAGATGGCGTAAACCGGCTTTACTCTCCCAAACTATGTTGGTCTCAGCCCGGTCCCAAATGTGGGTCTGGATCCTGTAATTGGTGGGTTTTCTATCCTGACGGGTCATTGAGGTTATCTCAGTTTAGATACATCATCCTTCGGGAACACAGAGCTGGGACGAGAAGTTGGCCCCCGGGGAGCATCTCTAACACACTTGAGTCCCCCCTTTAATAGCCAGATATTTAGTGTTAAACAACCCACGTTAGACAGGCCCATCTGATATTTAGCGTTAAACAACCCACGTTAGACAGGCCCATCTGATATTTAGTGTTAAACAACCCTTAGACAGGCCCATCTGATATTTAGTGTTAAACAACCCACGTTAGACAGGCCCATCTGATATGTAGTGTTAAACAACCCTTAGACAGGCCCATCTGATATTTAGTGTTAAACAACCCACGTTAGACAGGCCCATCTGATATGTAGTGTTAAACAACCCTTAGACAGGCCCATCTGATATTTAGCGTTAAACAACCCTTAGACAGGCCCATCTGATATTTAGTGTTAAACAACCCACGTTAGACAGGCCCATCTGATATTTAGTGTTAAACAACCCACGTTAGACAGGCCCATCTGATATGTAGTGTTAAACAACCCTTAGACAGGCCCATCTGATATTTAGTGTTAAACAACCCACGTTAGACAGGCCCATCTGATATGTAGTGTTAAACAACCCTTAGACAGGCCCATCTGATATTTAGCGTTAAACAACCCTTAGACAGGCCCATCTGATATTTAGTGTTAAACAACCCACGTTAGACAGGCCCATCTGATATTTAGTGTTAAACAACCCACGTTAGACAGGCCCATCTGATATGTAGTGTTAAACAACCCTTAGACAGGCCCATCTGATATTTAGTGTTAAACAACCCTTAGACAGGCCCATCTGATATTTAGTGTTAAACAACCCAAGTTAGACAGGCCCATCTGATATTTAGTGTTAAACAACCCTTAGACAGGCCCATCTGATATTTAGTGTTAAACAACCCTTAGACAGGCCCATCTGATATTTAGTGTTAAACAACCCAAGTTAGACAGGCCCATCTGATATTTAGTGTTAAACAACCCTTAGACAGGCCCATCTGATATGTAGTGTTAAACAACCCTTAGACAGGCCCATCTGATATTTAGTGTTAAACAACCCTTAGACAGGCCCATCTGATATTTAGTGTTAAACAACCCTTAGACAGGCCCATCTGATATTTAGTGTTAAACAACCCTTAGACAGGCCCATCTGATATGTAGTGTTAAACAACCCTTAGACAGGCCCATCTGATATGTAGTGTTAAACAACCCTTAGACAGGCCCATCTGATATGTAGTGTTAAACAACCCTTAGACAGGCCCATCTGATATGTAGTGTTAAACAACCCTTAGACAGGCCCATCTGATATTTAGTGTTAAACAACCCTTAGACAGGCCCATCTGATATTTAGTGTTAAACAACCCTTAGACAGGCCCATCTGATATTTAGCGTTAAACAACCCTTAGACAGGCCCATCTGATATTTAGTGTTAAACAACCCAAGTTAGACAGGCCCATCTGATATTTAGTGTTAAACAACCCTTAGACAGGCCCATCTGATATTTAGTGTTAAACAACCCACGTTAGACAGGCCCATCTGATATTTAGTGTTAAACAACCCACGTTAGACAGGCCCATCTGATATTTAGTGTTAAACAACCCTTAGACAGGCCCATCTGATATGTAGTGTTAAACAACCCTTAGACAGGCCCATCTGATATTTAGTGTTAAACAACCCTTAGACAGGCCCATCTGATATTTAGTGTTAAACAACCCTTAGACAGGCCCATCTGATATTTAGTGTTAAACAACCCTTAGACAGGCCCATCTGATATTTAGTGTTAAACAACCCTTAGACAGGCCCATCTGATATTTAGTGTTAAACAACCCTTAGACAGGCCCATCTGATATTTAGTGTTAAACAACCCTTAGACAGGCCCATCTGATATTTAGTGTTAAACAACCCTTAGACAGGCCCATCTGATATGTAGTGTTAAACAACCCTTAGACAGGCCCATCTGATATGTAGTGTTAAACAACCCTTAGACAGGCCCATCTGATATGTAGTGTTAAACAACCCTTAGACAGGCCCATCTGATATTTAGTGTTAAACAACCCTTAGACAGGCCCATCTGATATTTAGTGTTAAACAACCCTTAGACAGGCCCATCTGATATTTAGTGTTAAACAACCCACGTTAGACAGGCCCATCTGATATTTAGTGTTAAACAACCCACGTTAGACAGGCCCATCTGATATGTAGTGTTAAACAACCCTTAGACAGGCCCATCTGATATTTAGTGTTAAACAACCCACGTTAGACAGGCCCATCTGATATGTAGTGTTAAACAACCCTTAGACAGGCCCATCTGATATTTAGCGTTAAACAACCCTTAGACAGGCCCATCTGATATTTAGTGTTAAACAACCCACGTTAGACAGGCCCATCTGATATTTAGTGTTAAACAACCCACGTTAGACAGGCCCATCTGATATGTAGTGTTAAACAACCCTTAGACAGGCCCATCTGATATTTAGTGTTAAACAACCCTTAGACAGGCCCATCTGATATTTAGTGTTAAACAACCCTTAGACAGGCCCATCTGATATTAGTCCTACACGTGGGGGGAGAGCACTGGAGATTGGAGGACTGGAGTTGGGCTGTTGGGGGTACTGGAGGACAGGAGTTGGGCTGTTGGGGGTACTGGAGGACAGGAGTTGGGCTGTTGGGGGTACTGGAGGACAGGAGTTGGGCTGTTGGAGGAACTGGAGGACTGGAGGTGGGCTGTTGGGGGTACTGGAGTTGGGCTGTTGGGGGGACTGGAGTTGGGCTGTTGGGGGGACTGGAGTTGGGCTGTTGGGGGGACTGGAGTTGGGCTGTTGGGGGGACTGGAGTTGGGCTGTTGAGGGTACTGGAGTTGGGCTGTTGGGGGGACTGGAGTTGGGCTGTTGGGGGGACTGGAGTTGGGCTGTTGGGGGTACTGGAGTTGGGCTGTTGGGGGTACTGGAGGACCGGAGTTGGGCTGTTGGGGGTCCTGGAGGACTGGAGTTGGGCTGTTGGAGGTACTGGAGGACTGGAGTTGGGCTGTTGGGGGTACTGGAGGACTGGAGTTGGGCTGTTGGGGGTACTGGAGGACTGGAGTTGGGCTGTTGGGGGTACTGGAGGACTGGAGTTGGGCTGTTGGGGGAACTGGAGGACTGGAGTTGGGCTGTTGGGGGTACTGGAGGACTGGAGTTGGGCTGTTGGAGGTACTGGAGGACTGGAGTTGGGCTGTTGGGGGTACTGGAGGACTGAAGTTGGGCTGTTGGGGATACTGGAGTTGGGCTGTTGAGGGTACTGGAGTTGGGCTGTTGGGGGTACTGGAGGACTGGAGTTGGGCTGTTGGGGGTACTGGAGGACTGGAGTTGGGCTGTCGGGGATACTGGAGGACTGGAGTTGGGCTGTTGGGGGTACTGGAGGACTGGAGTTGGGCTGTTTGGGGTACTGGAGTTGGGCTGTTGGGGGTACTGGAGTTGGGCTGTTGGGGGAACTGGAGTTGGGCTGTTGGAGGTACTGGAGGACTGGAGTTGGGCTGTTGGGGGTACTGGAGGACTGGAGTTGGGCTGTTGGGGGTACTGGAGGACTGGAGTTGGGCTGTTGGGGGTACTGGAGGACTGGAGTTGGGCTGTCGGGGATACTGGAGGACTGGAGTTGGGCTGTTGGGGGTACTGGAGGACTGGAGTTGGGCTGTTTGGGGTACTGGAGTTGGGCTGTTGGGGGTACTGGAGTTGGGCTGTTGGGGGAACTGGAGTTGGGCTGTTGGAGGTACTGGAGGACTGGAGTTGGGCTGTTGGGTGTACTGGTGGACTGGAGTTGGGCTGTTGGGGGTACTGGAGGACAGGAGTTGGGCTGTTGGGGGAACTGGAGGACTGGAGTTGGGCTGTTGGGGGTACTGGAGGACTGGAGTTGGGCTGTTGGGGGAACTGGAGGACTGGAGTTGGGCTGTTGGGGGTACTGGAGGACTGGAGTTGGGCTGTTGGGGATACTGGAGGACTGGAGTTGGGCTGTTGGGGATACTGGAGGACTGGAGTTGGGCTGTTGGGGATACTGGAGGACTGGAGTTGGGCTGTTGGGGGTACTGGAGGACTGGAGTTGGGCTGTTGGGGGGACTGGAGTTGGGCTGTTGGGGGGACTGGAGTTGGGCTGTTGGGGAACTGGAGGACTGGAGTTGGGCTGTTGGGGGGACTGGAGTTGGGCTGTTGAGGGTACTGGAGTTGGGCTGTTGGGGGTACTGGAGTTGGGCTGTTGGGGGAACTGGAGTTGGGCTGTTGGAGGTACTGGAGGACTGGAGTTGGGCTGTTGGGGGTACTGGAGGACTGGAGTTGGGCTGTTGGGGGTACTGGAGGACTGGAGTTGGGCTGTTGGGGGTACTGGAGGACTGGAGTTGGGCTGTCGGGGATACTGGAGGACTGGAGTTGGGCTGTTGGGGGTACTGGAGGACTGGAGTTGGGCTGTTTGGGGTACTGGAGTTGGGCTGTTGGGGGTACTGGAGTTGGGCTGTTGGGGGAACTGGAGTTGGGCTGTTGGAGGTACTGGAGGACTGGAGTTGGGCTGTTGGGGGTACTGGTGGACTGGAGTTGGGCTGTTGGGGGTACTGGAGGACAGGAGTTGGGCTGTTGGGGGAACTGGAGGACTGGAGTTGGGCTGTTGGGGGTACTGGAGGAATGGAGTTGGGCTGTTGGGGGAACTGGAGGACTGGAGTTGGGCTGTTGGGGGTACTGGAGGACTGGAGTTGGGCTGTTGGGGATACTGGAGGACTGGAGTTGGGCTGTTGGGGATACTGGAGGACTGGAGTTGGGCTGTTGGGGATACTGGAGGACTGGAGTTGGGCTGTTGGGGGTACTGGAGGACTGGAGTTGGGCTGTTGGGGGAACTGGAGGACTGGAGTTGGGCTGTTGGGTGAACTGGAGGACTGGAGTTGGGCTGTTGGGGGAACTGGAGGACTGGAGTTGGGCTGTTGGGGGTACTGGAGGACTGGAGTTGGGCTGTTGGGGGTACTGGAGTTGGGCTGTTGGGGGAACTGGAGTTGGGCTGTTGGAGGTACTGGAGGACTGGAGTTGGGCTGTTGGGGGTACTGGAGGACTGGAGTTGGGCTGTTGGGGGTACTGGAGGACTGGAGTTGGGCTGTCGGGGATACTGGAGGACTGGAGTTGGGCTGTTGGGGGTACTGGAGGACTGGAGTTGGGCTGTTTGGGGTACTGGAGTTGGGCTGTTGGGGGTACTGGAGTTGGGCTGTTGGGGGAACTGGAGGACTGGAGTTGGGCTGTTGGGGGTACTGGAGGACTGGAGTTGGGCTGTTGGGGGTACTGGAGGACTGGAGTTGGGCTGTTTGGGGTACTGGAGTTGGGCTGTTGGAGGAACTGGAGGACCGGAGTTGGGCTGTTGGGGGAACTGGAGGACTGGAGTTGGGCTGTTGGGGGAACTGGAGTTGGGCTGTTGGAGGACTGGAGGACTGGAGTTGGGCTGTTGGGGGAACTGGAGGACTGGAGTTGGGCTGTTGGGGGTACTGGAGGACTGGAGTTGGGCTGTTGGGGGTACTGGAGGACTGGAGTTGGGCTGTTTGGGGTACTGGAGTTGGGCTGTTGGAGGAACTGGAGGACCGGAGTTGGGCTGTTGGGGGAACTGGAGGACTGGAGTTGGGCTGTTGGGGGAACTGGAGTTGGGCTGTTGGAGGACTGGAGGACTGGAGTTGGGCTGTTGGGGGAACTGGAGGACAGGAGTTGGGCTGTTGGGGGTACTGGAGTTGGGCTGTTGGGGGTACTGGAGGACTGGAGTTGGGCTGTTGGGGGTACTGGAGTTGGGCTGTTGGAGGACTGGAGGACTGGAGTTGGGCTGTTGGGGGTACTGGAGGACTGGAGTTGGGCTGTTGGGGGAACTGGAGGACTGGAGTTGGGCTGTTTGGGGAACTGGAGTTGGGAAACACTGATATAGGAAATACGGTGTCGTTTGGGGAGCGATAAACAGGATATGATCAACAGGATATGATCAACAGGATATGATCAACAGGATATGATCAACAGGATATGGGAGGTGTTTTCAGGTGATTTTTTTTTCTTCTCCAACCAACTCAAACTAAATGTCCCAGACAGAGCCCCAGACAGAGCCCAGACAGACAGAGTCCAGGCAGACAGAGTCCAGGCAGACAGAGTCCAGACAGACAGAGCCCAGACAGACAGAGCCCAGACAGACAGAGCCCAGACAGACAGAGCCCAGACAGACAGAGCCCAGGCAGACAGAGCCCAGGCAGAGCCCCAGACAGACAGAGCCCCAGACAGACAGAGCCCAGACAGACAGAGCCCCAGACAGAGCCCCAGACAGACAGAGCCCCAGACAGACAGAGCCCCCGACAGAGCCCCAGACAGACAGAGCCCAGACAGACAGAGCCCAGACAGACAGAGCCCAGACAGACAGAGCCCCAGACAGACAGAGCCCCAGACAGACAGAGCCCCAGACAGACAGAGCCCCAGACAGACAGAGCCCAGACAGACAGAGCCCAGACAGACAGAGCCCAGACAGACAGAGCCCAGACAGACAGAGCCCAGACAGACAGAGCCCAGGCAGAGCCCCAGACAGACAGAGCCCCAGACAGACAGAGCCCCAGACAGACAGAGCCCAGACAGACAGAGCCCAGACAGACAGAGCCCAGACAGACAGAGCCCCAGACAGACAGAGCCCCAGACAGACAGAGGCCCAGACAGACAGAGCCCAGACAGACAGAGCCCCAGACAGAGCCCCAGACAGACAGAGCCCAGACAGACAGAGCCCAGACAGACAGAGCCCAGACAGACAGAGCCCAGACAGACAGAGCCCCAGACAGAGCCCCAGACAGAGCCCAGACAGACCCCATAAAAAAATCCCCTCAAATAAGAGTACAAAACATAACATCACTAGAAAAAGAACAGCTGTGATATGCCAGGTCTAATACATCCTGTCGTCAGCACTATAGGCCTTCTCACTGACTGGTAAACCTTTGTTGTAGAGACAGAAATGTTTCATAGACTGTCACGGTACTGCAGAGAGCTGCTTGCCATCTTTACCCGTAGCAGCGTGACAGACAGGCTTTGGCTCGAGGGGACTAGGCTGTGTCTCCCAAATCGCACTCTAATCCCTTTACAGTGCACTACTTTTAAGCAGAAATCCCCCCCCCCCCCCCCCCGAATGGGGACGCAGGCCAAGGTAATGAACGATAGGAGGTGGAATAAGACCGCAGACTAGAGATGACATCTGACAGAGACACTGTAGAGTTGGAACCAATCACCAGCAATAATAATAGCATGTGAGAGCAGACTGTTCCCGAGTGCATCCGGAAGGAAGTAGTGCACTATGTAGTGAATAGGGTGCCATTCCTGGTTGAAAGTAGTGCACTATGTAGTGAATAGGGTGCCATTCCTGGTTGAAAGTAGTAGTGCTGGTTGAAAGTAGTGCACTATGTAGCGAATAGGGTCCCTAACCAGAAATCGGGCCCTGGCATTTCAAACAAACGGCCACAAACAAAATCCTCCAGGCCCCCCTCAAACTGGCCTATTTTTCTTCCTTCTCTTGACGCCCCCATTATTGGCCTGACGACTCGAACTGAATTCATCCGCTGCTCTATGTTCGCTACATACTTCAGTCTGAGACGGCCGTCGTTGAAGTCGTTTTGAGGGGTTTTTCGTACCAAAATGAAGGTTTGTCGTACCAAAAACAAATTCATCAGAGATTTGAATCATCTCTTTAACCAATCAAGAGTTTTAAAGCCAAATGACACGTTTTCATAATGCCGCTTTACCCACGTGAGTTAAGGCTCTGGCCCAACCCATCGGTTTCTGGAACCAATCAGAATGGCTAGAATGTGTTTGTGTTCTAGAAATCGTCGTGGAGGTACTCAGATCCAGACTCTAAAAATGGACCATCCTCCCAAAATGTCAGAGGTCCAGTCTGCCCCTGATGAGAACAGCGTCTCACTATACTACCAGCCTCCACCCTGATGCATTGATGTCGACTGTAAAGGACCCGGCACTTCAGAAACTAGTTTACATTTCCGTCGCCACGGCCGCCACTGCCGTTGGTCTTGTCGATTTGATGAGCTTCTTAAGTGATGAAGTTACCACGGCGATCACACACTCATCTGACTCATCTGTCACGTTTTATATTCAATGTTGTTTAGTGGTCATAAAACAACGTGACAAAGTGTTATACGAGTTTCCTTTACACGCCATCATCCTTACAATTTAGTACGTCAACATTTTATAGAGAAACACAACACAAAACAGGATCATTAACAATCAGCTGTGCAAAGGCGGTACTTGGGGAAAAAAAGACCAGGAAAAAAGACCAGGAAGGTGAACAAACCTAATTCTGAGCCTTTCAGATGGACCTGCTGAGTCAGGCCTGTGACTTTGGCAACTCTCCTGGTTGCTGCTTACCGCTGCCAAGATATGAGTCATTGCTCCTATATTAATGATGCAGAAGAAAATCAACTTCTACTTTCTTCTCTGTCGGTAGTGATGTCGTAGAGAGTAGAGAGCAGTGTGTGTGTGTGGCTGTTTCTCAATATACTACCGCGCTCCACACTCTCATGCTCAGAGTTCATTCTCCGAGGACGTTCTCTTGAGTACGTTCCTGTGAGGATGAGAGTGTAGAGAACACATAAAACATTCCATTTGAGCAACACTCCCCCTACTGTATTACCTCACGCTGAGCAGCACTCCCCCTACAGTCTGTAGAGATGTGTTCAGTAGGACGGCCTCTCTGAACGACAGTCTGTAGAGATGTGTTCAGTAGGACGGCCTCTCTGAACGACAGTCTGTAGAGATGTGTTCAGTAGGACGGCCTCTCTGAATGACAGTCTGTAGAGATGTGTTCAGTAGGACGGCCTCTCTGAACGACAGTCTGTAGAGGTGTGTTCAGTATCACGGCCTCTCTGAACGACAGTCTGTAGAGATGTGTTCAGTAGGACGGCCTCTCTGAACGACAGTCTGTAGAGGTGTGTTCAGTATCACGGCCTCTCTGAACGACAGTCTGTAGAGATGTGTTCAGTAGGACGGCCTCTCTGAACGACAGTCTGTAGAGATGTGTTCAGTAGGACGGCCTCTCTGAACGACAGTCTGTAGAGATGTGTTCAGTATCACGGCCTCTCTGAACGACAGTCTGTAGAGATGTGTTCAGTAGGACGGCCTCTCTGAACTTCAGTCTGTAGAGATGTGTTCAGTATCACGGCCTCTCTGAACGACAGTCTGTAGAGATGTGTTCAGTAGGACGGCCTCTCTGAACGACAGTCTGTAGAGATGTGTTCAGTAGGACGGCCTCTCTGAACGACAGCCTGTAGAGATGTGTTCAGTAGGACGGCCTCTCTGAATGACAGTCTGTAGAGATGTGTTCAGTAGGACGGCCTCTCTGAACGACAGTCTGTAGAGGTGTGTTCGGTAGGACGGCCTCTCTGAACGACAGTCTGTAGAGATGTGTTCAGTAGGACGGCCTTTCTGAACGACAGTCTGTAGAGATGTGTTCAGTATCACGGCCTCTCTGAACGACAGTCTGTAGAGATGTGTTCAGTAGGACGGCCTCTCTGAACGACAGTCTGTAGAGATGTGTTCAGTAGGACGGCCTCTCTGAACGAAAGTCTGTAGAGGTGTGTTCGGTAGGACGGCCTCTCTGAACGACAGTCTGTAGAGATGTGTTCAGTAGGACGGCCTCTCTGAACGACAGTCTGTAGAGATGTGTTCAGTAGGACGGCCTCTCTGAACGACAGTCTGTAGAGATGTGTTCAGTATCACAGCCTCTCTGAACGACAGTCTGTAGAGATGTGTTCAGTATCACGGCCTCTCTGAACGACAGTCTGTAGAGATGTGTTCAGTATCACGGCCTCTCTGAACGACAGTCTGTAGAGATGTGTTCAGTAGGACGGCCTCTCTGAACGACAGTCTGTAGAGATGTGTTCGGTAGGACGGCCTCTCTGAACGACAGTCTGTAGAGATGTGTTCAGTAGGACGGCCTCTCTGAACGACAGTCTGTAGAGATGTGTTCAGTATCACAGCCTCTCTGAACGACAGTCTGTAGAGGTGTGTTCAGTATCACGGCCTCTCTGAACGACAGTCTGTAGAGATGTGTTCAGTATCACGGCCTCTCTGAACGACAGTCTGTAAAGGTGTGTTCAGTAGGACGGCCTCTCTGAACGACAGCCTGTAGAGATGTGTTCAGTATCACGGCCTGTCTGAACGACAGTCTGTAGAGATGTGTTCAGTAGGACGGCCTCTCTGAACGACAGTCTGTAGAGATGTGTTCGGTAGCACGGCCTCTCTGAATGACAGTCTGTAGAGATGTGTTCAGTAGGACGGCCTCTCTGAACGACAGTCTGTAGAGGTGTGTTCGGTAGGACGGCCTCTCTGAACGACAGTCTGTAGAGATGTGTTCGGTAGGACGGCCTCTCTGAACGACAGTCTGTAGAGATGTGTTCAGTAGGACGGTCTCTCTGAACGACAGTCTGTAGAGGTGTGTTCAGTAGGACGGCCTCTCTGAACGACAGCCTGTAGAGATGTGTTCAGTATCACGGCCTGTCTGAACGACAGTCTGTAGAGATGTGTTCAGTAGGACGGCCTCTCTGAACGACAGTCTGTAGAGATGTGTTCGGTAGCACGGCCTCTCTGAACGACAGTCTGTAGAGATGTGTTCAGTAGGACGGCCTCTCTGAACGACAGTCTGTAGAGGTGTGTTCGGTAGGACGGCCTCTCTGAACGACAGTCTGTAGAGATGTGTTCGGTAGGACGGCCTCTCTGAACGACAGTCTGTAGAGATGTGTTCAGTAGGACGGCCTCTCTGAACGACAGTCTGTAGAGGTGTGTTCAGTAGGACGGCCTCTCTGAACGACAGCCTGTAGAGATGTGTTCAGTATCACGGCCTGTCTGAACGACAGTCTGTAGAGATGTGTTCAGTAGGACGGCCTCTCTGAACGACAGTCTGTAGAGATGTGTTCGGTAGCACGGCCTCTCTGAACGACAGTCTGTAGAGATGTGTTCAGTAGGACGGCCTCTCTGAACGACAGTCTGTAGAGGTGTGTTCGGTAGGACGGCCTCTCTGAACGACAGTCTGTAGAGATGTGTTCGGTAGGACGGCCTCTCTGAACGACAGTCTGTAGAGATGTGTTCAGTAGGACGGCCTCTCTGAACGACAGTCTGTAGAGGTGTGTTCAGTAGGACGGCCTCTCTGAACGACAGCCTGTAGAGATGTGTTCAGTATCACGGCCTGTCTGAACGACAGTCTGTAGAGATGTGTTCAGTAGGACGGCCTCTCTGAACGACAGTCTGTAGAGATGTGTTCGGTAGCACGGCCTCTCTGAACGACAGTCTGTAGAGATGTGTTCAGTATCACGGCCTCTCTGAACGACAGTCTGTAGAGATGTGTTCAGTATCACGGCCTCTCTGAACGACAGTCTGTAGAGGTGTGTTCAGTAGGACGGCCTCTCTGAACGACAGTCTGTAGAGATGTGTTCAGTAGGACGGCCTCTCTGAACGACAGTCTGTAGAGATGTGTTCAGTAGCACGGCCTCTCTGAACGACAGTCTGTAGAGGGTTATTCAGTAGGACGGCCTCTCTGAACGACAGTCTGTAGAGATGTGTTCAGTAGGACGGCCTCTCTGAACGACAGTCTGTAGAGATGTGTTCAGTATCACGGCCTCTCTGAACGACAGTCTGTAGAGATGTGTTCAGTAGGACGGCCTCTCTGAACGACAGTCTGTAGAGGTGTGTTCAGTATCACGGCTTCTCTGAACGACTTTAAACTGACTTCTAGTTGTTTTTAACGTCGGTCTGCAGCTGCCCCTTTTAATTAACTTCCTGATCGTGACTGTGGCCGTATAAATATTTCAGGACGATTATCATCATCGTTTCCACATGTGGTTTCAGTCAGTATCTGCATGAGGTCCAGAGAGGATACTTTCAAAAGGTGGAAGTCCCTTAGTTCAGCAGGATGACCCTAGAATTAGCGGTTGGTTCTCTCTCTGTCTCTCTCTCTCTCTGTCTCTCTCTCTGTCTCATTCTCTGTCTCTCTCTCTCTCTCTCTCTCTCTCTCTCTCTCTCTCTCTCTCTCTCTCTCTCTGTCTCTGTCTCTGTCTCTGTCTCTCTCTCTCTCTCTCTCTCTCAGTCTTTCGGTCTCTCTGTCTTTCTGTCTTTCTGTCTCTCTCTCTCTCTCTCTCTCTGTGTTTCTCTCTCTCTCTGTGTGTGTGTCTCTCTGTCTCAATTCAATTTAAGGGCTTTGACATGGTAAACATGTGTTAACATTGCCAAAGCAAGTGAAGTAGATAATAAACAAAAGTGAAATAAACAATACAAATGTCATATTATGTATATGTACAGTGTTACATACGGTCTCTCTCTCTCTGTGTGTGTGTGTGTGTGTGTGTGTGTGTGTGTGTGTGTGTGTGTGTGTGTGTGTGTGTGTGTGTGTGTGTGTGTGTGTGTGTGTGTGTGTGTGTGTGTGTGTGTGTGTGTGTGTGTGTGTGTGTGTGTGTGTGTGTGTGTGTGTGTGTGTGTGTGTGTTTGGGTTAGGGCTGGGGGGTATATTGTATTTAACTATTTACCAGTATTTTTGCACCTTCCGTCACGTGTAAAGTCCGTTCTTATAGTTTACTTCATTTGTTACCTGAGTCGTCTCTCTTCTGCTGCTCCTGCATGTCGCTTCCCACACCAATCCCTGCCCCCTGTCACTCAAGCCCTGCCCCCTATCACTCAAGCCCTGCCCCCTATCACTCAAGCCCTGCCCTCTGTCACTCAAGCCCTGCCTCCCCTTCATAACATGATGCAGCCCCCACTATGCTTGAAAATATGGAGAGTGGTACTCAGTAATGTGTTGTATTGGATTTGCCTCGAAATATAACACTGTGTATTCAGGACAAAAAGTGAATTGTTTTGCCACATTTTTTGCAGTATTACTTTAGTGCCTTGTTGCAAACAGGATGCATGTTTAGGAATATTTGTATTCTGTACAGGCTTCCTTCTTTTCACTTTGTCAATTAGGTTAGTATTGTGGAGTAACTACAAAGGGGTTGAGCCATCCTCAGTTTTCTCCTATCACAGCCATTAAACTCTGTAACTGTTTTAATAAAGTCACCATTGGACTCATGGTGAAATCCCTGTGCGGTTTCCTTCTTCTCCGGCAACTGAGTTAGGAAGGACGCCTGTATCTTTGTACTGACTGGATGTATTGATACACCATCCAAAGGGTAATTAATAACTTCACCATGCTCAAAGGGATATTCAATGTCAGCTTTTTTTTGTATACCCATCGACCTATAGGTCCCCTTCTTTGCGAGGCGTTGGAAAACCTCCCAGGTCTTTGTGGATGAATCTGTGTTTGAAATGTACTACTCGACTGAGGGACCTTACAATTATCTGTATGTGTGGGGGTACAGAGATGAGGTAGTCATTTTAAAATCATGTTCAACACTATTTTTGCACACACAGAGTGAGTCCATGCAACTTATTATGTGACTTGTTAAGGACATTGTTACTCCTGAACTTAACAAAGGGGCTGAATACTTATTGAATACTTAAGTCATTTCAGCTTTCCAAATTTGATTATTTTGTACAAATTGCTAAAAAATGATTCTACTTGGACATTATGGGGTATTGTGTGTGTGGGGGCCAGTGACATAGCAATCTAAATTTAATCCATTTTAATATTCAGGATGTAACGACAAAATGTGTTAAAAGTGAAGGGATGTGAATCCCTTTTTTTGAAGGCACTGTGTTTAGTACTGTGTATCCCCCTTATCATGCAGCCCGACGTGGCACAGTGTGGAAATGACATGCAGAAATGGAGGGAAATGCTGCACATTTACTCCTGAGGTGCTGACTTGCTGCACCCTCGACAACTACTGTGATTATTATTATTTGACCCTGCTGGTCATTTATGAACATTTGAACATCTTGGCCATGTTCTGTTATAATCTCCACCCGGCACAGCCAGAAGAGGACTGGCCACCCCTCAGAGCCTGGTTCCTCTCTAGTTTTCTTCCTAGGTTTTTTGGCCTTTCTAGGGAGTTTTTCCTAGCCACCGTGCTTCTACACCTGCATTGCTTGCTGTTTGGGGTTTTAGGCTGGGTTTCTGTACAGCACTTTGAGATATCAGCTGATGTAAGAAGGGCTTTATAAATACATGTGATTTTATTTTGGTTGAAGTTGGATAAAACAGAAAACCCCATTTTCAAATCACTTATAATGTTTTGTTGTTGCCATTAACTACTCATGAAGCATTTTTTAGAAGTTTTATTATTAAAAAAATAAAAAATAAATACTTTTAAATATCGTCCTTGTCCACAATATCTGTGTTCCAGATATCACAGTAATGGTTCCAACACGGGACCTGGGGAGACCTTGTCGCTTGTACATCACCGAAGAGATTCATTTTACAATGACCTCCTTCATCTTTCCTCTCTGTAAACGATCGACTGAAAAACCTTTCAAAACACACCACCATTTTTTCACTTGACTGTGTTTCGCACGAACTTTAACCCCTGAGATTGCTGCTTCAAACAACTATTAACCGTGCTGATATTGCTGTTGACCTCTTGTTGACCTCTTGTTGTTTCCTCAGAGCTGAGGGATGGGAACTGTTGCTTCCTCTCTCTCCAACCAAGGTCCATGAACTGAGGCGCAAACTGAAGCAGAGAGGATATTCAGAAACTCTTGGAAGGCAATGGAAGTAAATAAATGTATTAAAATCAAGGGTTAGAGTGAGGTTAGGGTTAGAGTTAGAGTTAGGTTAGGGCTAGGGTTAGAGTGAGGTTAGGGCTAGGGTTAGAGTGAGGTTAGGGCTAGGGTTAGAGTGAGGTTAGGGCTAGGGTTAGAGTGAGGTTAGGGCTAGGGTTAGAGTGAGGTTAGGGCTAGGGTTAGAGTGAGGTTAGGGCTAGGGTTAGAGTGAGGTTAGGGCTAGGGTTAGAGTGAGGTTAGGGCTAGGGTTAGAGTGAGGTTAGGGCTAGGGTTAGAGTGAGGTTAGGGCTAGGGTTAGAGTGAGGTTAGGGCTAGGGTTAGAGTGAGGTTAGGGCTAGGGTTAGGGCTAGGGTTAGGGTGAGGTTAGGGCTAGGGTTAGAGTTAGGTTAGGGCTAGGGTTAGAGTGAGGTTAGGGCTAGGGTTAGATTGAGGTTAGGGCTAGGGTTAGAGTGAGGTTAGGGCTAGGGTTAGAGTGAGGTTAGGGCTAGGGTTAGGGCTAGGGTTAGGGTGAGGTTAGGGCTAGGGTTAGGGCTAGGGTTAGGGCTAGGGTTAGGGCTAGGGTTAGGGCTAGGGTTAGAGTGAGGTTAGGGCTAGGGTTAGAGTGATGTTAGGGCTAGGGTTAGAGTGAGGTTAGGGCTAGGGTTAGAGTGAGGTTAGGGCTAGGGTTAGAGTGAGGTTAGGGCTAGGGTTAGAGTGAGGTTTAGGGCTAGGGTTAGAGTGAGGTTAGGGCTAGGGTTAGAGTGAGGTTAGGGCTAGGGTTAGAGTGAGGTTAGGGCTAGGGTTAGAGTGAGGTTAGGGCTAGGGTTAGAGTGAGGTTAGGGCTAGGGTTAGAGTGAGGTTAAGGCTAGGGTTGGAGTGAGGTTAGGGCTAGGGTTAGAGTGAGGTTAGGGCTAGGGTTAGAGTGAGGTTAGTGCTAGGGTTAGAGTAAGGTTAGGGCTAGGGTTAGGGTGAGGTTAGGGCTAGGGTTAGAGTGAGGTTAGGGCTAGGGTTAGAGTGAGGTTAGGGCTAGGGTTAGAGTGAGGTTAGGGCTAGGGTTAGGGTGAGGTTAGGGCTAGGGTTAGAGTGAGGTTAGGGTTAAAGTTAGAGTGAGGCTAGGGTTAGAGTAAGGTTAGGGCTAGGGTTAGAGTGAGGTTAGGGCTAGGGTTAGAGTGAGGTTAGGGCTAGGTTTAGAGTAAGGTTAGGGCTAGGGTTAGAGTGAGGTTAGGGCTAGGGTTAGAGTGAGGTTAGGGCTAGGGTTAGAGTAAGGTTAGGGCTAGGGTTAGGGTGAGGTTAGGGCTAGGGTTAGGGCTAGGGTTAGAGTGAGGTTAGGGATAGGGTTAGGGTGAGGTTAGGGCTAGGGTTAGGGCTAGGGTTAGGGCTAGGGTTAGAGTAAGGTTAGGGCTAGGGTTAGAGTAAGGTTAGGGCTAGGGTTAGGGCTAGGGTTAGGGTGAGGTTAGGGCTAGGGTTAGAGTTAGGTTAGGGCTAGGGTTAGAGTTAGGTTAGGGCTAGGGTTAGAGTGAGGTTAGGGCTAGGGTTAGGGCTAGGGTTAGGGTGAGGTTAGGGCTAGGGTTAGAGTGAGATTAGGGCTAGGGTTAGAGTTAGGTTAGGGCTAGGGTTAGAGTTAGGTTAGGGCTAGGGTTAGAGTGAGGTTAGGGCTAGGGTTAGATTGAGGTTAGGGCTAGGGTTAGAGTGAGGTTAGGGCTAGGGTTAGAGTGAGGTTAGGGCTAGGGTTAGGGCTAGGGTTAGGGTGAGGTTAGGGCTAGGGTTAGGGCTAGGGTTAGGGCTAGGGTTAGAGTGAGGTTAGGGCTAGGGTTAGAGTGATGTTAGGGCTAGGGTTAGAGTGAGGTTAGGGCTAGGGTTAGAGTGAGGTTAGGGCTAGGGTTAGAGTGAGGTTAGGGCTAGGGTTAGAGTGAGGTTTAGGGCTAGGGTTAGAGTGAGGTTAGGGCTAGGGTTAGAGTGAGGTTAGGGCTAGGGTTAGAGTGAGGTTAGGGCTAGGGTTAGAGTGAGGTTAGGGCTAGGGTTAGAGTGAGGTTAGGGCTAGGGTTAGAGTGAGGTTAAGGCTAGGGTTGGAGTGAGGTTAGGGCTAGGGTTAGAGTGAGGTTAGGGCTAGGGTTAGAGTGAGGTTAGTGCTAGGGTTAGAGTAAGGTTAGGGCTAGGGTTAGGGTGAGGTTAGGGCTAGGGTTAGAGTGAGGTTAGGGCTAGGGTTAGAGTGAGGTTAGGGCTAGGGTTAGAGTGAGGTTAGGGCTAGGGTTAGAGTGAGGTTAGGGCTAGGGTTAGGGTGAGGTTAGGGCTAGGGTTAGAGTGAGGTTAGGGTTAAAGTTAGAGTGAGGCTAGGGTTAGAGTAAGGTTAGGGCTAGGGTTAGAGTGAGGTTAGGGCTAGGGTTAGAGTGAGGTTAGGGCTAGGTTTAGAGTAAGGTTAGGGCTAGGGTTAGAGTGAGGTTAGGGCTAGGGTTAGAGTGAGGTTAGGGCTAGGGTTAGAGTAAGGTTAGGGCTAGGGTTAGGGTGAGGTTAGGGCTAGGGTTAGGGCTAGGGTTAGAGTGAGGTTAGGGCTAGGGTTAGGGTGAGGTTAGGGCTAGGGTTAGGGCTAGGGTTAGAGTAAGGTTAGGGCTAGGGTTAGAGTAAGGTTAGGGCTAGGGTTAGGGCTAGGGTTAGGGTGAGGTTAGGGCTAGGGTTAGAGTTAGGTTAGGGCTAGGGTTAGAGTTAGGTTAGGGCTAGGGTTAGAGTGAGGTTAGGGCTAGGGTTAGATTGAGGTTAGGGCTAGGGTTAGAGTGAGGTTAGGGCTAGGGTTAGAGTGAGGTTAGGGCTAGGGTTAGGGCTAGGGTTAGGGTGAGGTTAGGGCTAGGGTTAGGGCTAGGGTTAGGGCTAGGGTTAGAGTGAGGTTAGGGCTAGGGTTAGAGTGATGTTAGGGCTAGGGTTAGAGTGAGGTTAGGGCTAGGGTTAGAGTGAGGTTAGGGCTAGGGTTAGAGTGAGGTTAGGGCTAGGGTTAGAGTGAGGTTTAGGGCTAGGGTTAGAGTGAGGTTAGGGCTAGGGTTAGAGTGAGGTTAGGGCTAGGGTTAGAGTGAGGTTAGGGCTAGGGTTAGAGTGAGGTTAGGGCTAGGGTTAGAGTGAGGTTAAGGCTAGGGTTGGAGTGAGGTTAGGGCTAGGGTTAGAGTGAGGTTAGGGCTAGGGTTAGAGTAAGGTTAGGGCTAGGGTTAGGGTGAGGTTAGGGCTAGGGTTAGAGTGAGGTTAGGGCTAGGGTTAGAGTGAGGTTAGGGCTAGGGTTAGAGTGAGGTTAGGGCTAGGGTTATAGTGAGGTTAAGGCTAGGGTTGGTGTGAGGTTAGGGCTAGGGTTAGAGTGAGGTTAGGGCTAGGGTTAGAGTAAGGTTAGGGCTAGGGTTGGAGTGAGGTTAGGGCTAGGGTTAGAGTGAGGTTAGGGCTAGGGTTAGAGTGAGGTTAGGGCTAGGGTTAGAGTGAGGTTAGGGCTGGGGTTAGAGTTAGGTTAGGGCTAGGGTTAGAGTGAGGTTAGGGTTAGAGTGAGGTTAGGGCTAGGGTTAGAGTTAGGGCTAGGGTTAGAGTGAGGTTAGGGCTAGGGTTAGGGATAGGGTTAGAGTTAGGGCTAGGGTTAGAGTGAGGTTAGGGCTAGGGTTAGAGTGAGGTTAGGGCTAGGGTTGGAGTGAGGTTAGGGCTAGGGTTAGAGTTAGGTTAGGGCTAGGGTTAGAGTGAGGTTAGGGCTAGGGTTAGGGTGAGGTTAGGGCTAGGGTTAGGGCTAGGGTTAGGGCTAGGGTTAGAGTGAGGTTAGGGCTAGGGTTAGAGTGATGTTAGGGCTAGGGTTAGAGTTAGGTTAGGGCTAGGGTTAGAGTTAGGTTAGGGCTAGGGTTAGAGTGAGGTTAGGGCTAGGGTTAGATTGAGGTTAGGGCTAGGGTTAGAGTGAGGTTAGGGCTAGGGTTAGAGTGAGGTTAGGGCTAGGGTTAGGGCTAGGGTTAGGGTGAGGTTAGGGCTAGGGTTAGGGCTAGGGTTAGGGCTAGGGTTAGAGTGAGGTTAGGGCTAGGGTTAGAGTGATGTTAGGGCTAGGGTTAGAGTGAGGTTAGGGCTAGGGTTAGAGTGAGGTTAGGGCTAGGGTTAGAGTGAGGTTAGGGCTAGGGTTAGAGTGAGGTTTAGGGCTAGGGTTAGAGTGAGGTTAGGGCTAGGGTTAGAGTGAGGTTAGGGCTAGGGTTAGAGTGAGGTTAGGGCTAGGGTTAGAGTGAGGTTAGGGCTAGGGTTAGAGTGAGGTTAAGGCTAGGGTTGGAGTGAGGTTAGGGCTAGGGTTAGAGTGAGGTTAGGGCTAGGGTTAGAGTAAGGTTAGGGCTAGGGTTAGGGTGAGGTTAGGGCTAGGGTTAGAGTGAGGTTAGGGCTAGGGTTAGAGTGAGGTTAGGGCTAGGGTTAGAGTGAGGTTAGGGCTAGGGTTAGAGTGAGGTTAGGGCTAGGGTTATAGTGAGGTTAAGGCTAGGGTTGGTGTGAGGTTAGGGCTAGGGTTAGAGTGAGGTTAGGGCTAGGGTTAGAGTAAGGTTAGGGCTAGGGTTGGAGTGAGGTTAGGGCTAGGGTTAGAGTGAGGTTAGGGCTAGGGTTAGAGTGAGGTTAGGGCTAGGGTTAGAGTGAGGTTAGGGCTGGGGTTAGAGTTAGGTTAGGGCTAGGGTTAGAGTGAGGTTAGGGTTAGAGTGAGGTTAGGGCTAGGGTTAGAGTTAGGGCTAGGGTTAGAGTGAGGTTAGGGCTAGGGTTAGGGATAGGGTTAGAGTTAGGGCTAGGGTTAGAGTGAGGTTAGGGCTAGGGTTAGAGTGAGGTTAGGGCTAGGGTTGGAGTGAGGTTAGGGCTAGGGTTAGAGTTAGGTTAGGGCTAGGGTTAGAGTGAGGTTAGGGCTAGGGTTAGGGTGAGGTTAGGGCTAGGGTTAGGGCTAGGGTTAGGGCTAGGGTTAGAGTGAGGTTAGGGCTAGGGTTAGAGTGATGTTAGGGCTAGGGTTAGAGTGAGTTTAGGGCTAGGGTTAGAGTGAGGTTAGGGCTAGGGTTAGAGTGAGGTTAAGGCTAGGGTTAGAGTGAGGTTAGGGCTAGGGTTGGAGTGAGGTTAGGGCTAGGGTTAGAGTGAGGTTAGGGCTAGGTTTAGAGTAAGGTTAGGGCTAGGGTTAGAGTGAGGTTAGGGCTAGGGTTAGAGTGAGGTTAGGGCTAGGGTTAGAGTAAGGTTAGGGCTAGGGTTAGGGTGAGGTTAGGGCTAGGGTTAGGGCTAGGGTTAGAGTGAGGTTAGGGCTAGGGTTAGGGTGAGGTTAGGGCTAGGGTTAGGGCTAGGGTTAGGGCTAGGGTTAGAGTAAGGTTAGGGCTAGGGTTAGAGTAAGGTTAGGGCTAGGGTTAGGGCTAGGGTTAGGGTGAGGTTAGGGCTAGGGTTAGAGTTAGGTTAGGGCTAGGGTTAGAGTTAGGTTAGGGCTAGGGTTAGAGTGAGGTTAGGGCTAGGGTTAGATTGAGGTTAGGGCTAGGGTTAGAGTGAGGTTAGGGCTAGGGTTAGAGTGAGGTTAGGGCTAGGGTTAGGGCTAGGGTTAGGGTGAGGTTAGGGCTAGGGTTAGGGCTAGGGTTAGGGCTAGGGTTAGAGTGAGGTTAGGGCTAGGGTTAGAGTGATGTTAGGGCTAGGGTTAGAGTGAGGTTAGGGCTAGGGTTAGAGTGAGGTTAGGGCTAGGGTTAGAGTGAGGTTAGGGCTAGGGTTAGAGTGAGGTTTAGGGCTAGGGTTAGAGTGAGGTTAGGGCTAGGGTTAGAGTGAGGTTAGGGCTAGGGTTAGAGTGAGGTTAGGGCTAGGGTTAGAGTGAGGTTAGGGCTAGGGTTAGAGTGAGGTTAAGGCTAGGGTTGGAGTGAGGTTAGGGCTAGGGTTAGAGTGAGGTTAGGGCTAGGGTTAGAGTAAGGTTAGGGCTAGGGTTAGGGTGAGGTTAGGGCTAGGGTTAGAGTGAGGTTAGGGCTAGGGTTAGAGTGAGGTTAGGGCTAGGGTTAGAGTGAGGTTAGGGCTAGGGTTAGAGTGAGGTTAGGGCTAGGGTTAGAGTGAGGTTAGGGCTAGGGTTATAGTGAGGTTAAGGCTAGGGTTGGTGTGAGGTTAGGGCTATGGTTAGAGTGAGGTTAGGGCTAGGGTTAGAGTAAGGTTAGGGCTAGGGTTGGAGTGAGGTTAGGGCTAGGGTTAGAGTGAGGTTAGGGCTAGGGTTAGAGTGAGGTTAGGGCTAGGGTTAGAGTGAGGTTAGGGCTGGGGTTAGAGTTAGGTTAGGGCTAGGGTTAGAGTGAGGTTAGGGTTAGAGTGAGGTTAGGGCTAGGGTTAGAGTTAGGGCTAGGGTTAGAGTGAGGTTAGGGCTAGGGTTAGGGATAGGGTTAGAGTTAGGGCTAGGGTTAGAGTGAGGTTAGGGCTAGGGTTAGAGTGAGGTTAGGGCTAGGGTTGGAGTGAGGTTAGGGCTAGGGTTAGAGTTAGGTTAGGGCTAGGGTTAGAGTGAGGTTAGGGCTAGGGTTAGGGTGAGGTTAGGGCTAGGGTTAGGGCTAGGGTTAGGGCTAGGGTTAGAGTGAGGTTAGGGCTAGGGTTAGAGTGATGTTAGGGCTAGGGTTAGAGTGAGTTTAGGGCTAGGGTTAGAGTGAGGTTAGGGCTAGGGTTAGAGTGAGGTTAGGGCTAGGGTTAGGGCTAGGGTTAGGGTGAGGTTAGGGCTAGGGTTAGGGCTAGGGTTAGGGCTAGGGTTAGAGTGAGGTTAGGGCTAGGGTTAGAGTGAGGTTAGGGCTAGGGTTAGAGTGAGGTTAGGGCTAGGGTTAGAGTGAGGTTAGGGCTAGGGTTAGAGTGAGGTTAGGGCTAGGGTTAGAGTGAGGTTAGGGCTAGGGTTAGAGTAAGGTTAGGGCTAGGGTTAGGGTGAGGTTAGGGCTAGGGTTAGAGTGAGGTTAGGGCTAGGGTTAGAGTGAGGTTAGGGCTAGGGTTAGAGTGAGGTTAGGGCTAGGGTTAGAGTGAGGTTAGGGCTAGGGTTAGAGTGAGGTTAGGGCTAGGGTTATAGTGAGGTTAAGGCTAGGGTTGGTGTGAGGTTAGGGCTAGGGTTAGAGTGAGGTTAGGGCTAGGGTTAGAGTAAGGTTAGGGCTAGGGTTGGAGTGAGGTTAGGGCTAGGGTTAGAGTGAGGTTAGGGCTAGGGTTAGAGTGAGGTTAGGGCTAGGGTTAGAGTGAGGTTAGGGCTGGGGTTAGAGTTAGGTTAGGGCTAGGGTTAGAGTGAGGTTAGGGTTAGAGTGAGGTTAGGGCTAGGGTTAGAGTTAGGGCTAGGGTTAGAGTGAGGTTAGGGCTAGGGTTAGGGATAGGGTTAGAGTTAGGGCTAGGGTTAGAGTGAGGTTAGGGCTAGGGTTAGAGTGAGGTTAGGGCTAGGGTTGGAGTGAGGTTAGGGCTAGGGTTAGAGTTAGGTTAGGGCTAGGGTTAGAGTGAGGTTAGGGCTAGGGTTAGGGTGAGGTTGGGGCTAGGGTTAGGGCTAGGGTTAGGGCTAGGGTTAGAGTGAGGTTAGGGCTAGGGTTAGAGTGATGTTAGGGCTAGGGTTAGAGTGAGTTTAGGGCTAGGGTTAGAGTGAGGTTAGGGCTAGGGTTAGAGTGAGGTTAAGGCTAGGGTTAGAGTGAGGTTAGGGCTAGGGTTGGAGTGAGGTTAGGGCTAGGGTTAGAGTGAGGTTAGGGCTAGGGTTAGAGTGAGGTTAGGGCTAGGGTTAGAGTGAGGTTAGGGTTAGAGTGAGGTTAGGGCTAGGGTTAGAGTGAGGTTAGGGCTAGGGTTGGAGTGAGGTTAGGGCTAGGGTTAGAGTGAGGTTAGGGCTAGGGTTGGAGTGAGGTTAGGGCTAGGGTTAGAGTGAGGTTAGGGCTAGGGTTAGGGCTAGGGTTAGGGTGAGGTTAGGGCTAGGGTTAGAGTGAGGTTAGGGCTAGGGTTAGAGTGAGGTTAGGGCTAGGGTTAGAGTGAGGTTAGGGCTAGGGTTAGGGTGAGGTTAGGGCTAGGGTTAGAGTGAGGTTAGGGCTAGGGTTAGAGTGAGGTTAGGGTTAGGGTTAGAGTGAGGTTAGGGCTAGGGTTAGAGTGAGGTTAGGGCTAGGGTTAGAGTGAGGTTAGGGTTAGAGTGAGGTTAGGGCTAGGGTTAGAGTGAGGTTAGGGCTAGGGTTAGAGTTAGGGCTAGGGTTAGAGTGAGGTTAGGGCTAGGGTTAGAGTGAGGTTAGGGCTAGGGTTAGAGGTTAGGGTTAGGGTTAGGGCTAGGGTTAGAGTGAGGTTAGGGCTAGGGTTAGAGTGAGGTTAGGGCTAGGGTTAGAGTGAGGTTAGGGTTAGGGTTAGAGTGAGGTTAGGGCTAGGGTTAGAGTGAGGTTAGGGCTAGGGTTAGAGTAAGGTTAGGGCTAGGGTTAGAGTGAGGTTAGGGCTAGGGTTAGAGTGAGGTTAGGGCTAGGGTTAGAGTGAGGTTAGGGCTAGGGTTAGAGTCAGGTTAGGGCTAGGGTTAGGGCTAGGGTTAGGGCTAGGGTCAGGGCTAGGGTTAGAGTGAGGTTAGGGCTAGGGTTAGAGTGAGGTTAGGGCTAGGGTTAGGGCTAGGGTTAGGGCTAGGGTTAGAGTAAGGTTAGGGCTAGGGTTAGAGTGAGGTTAGGGCTAGGGTTAGAGTGAGGTTAGGGCTAGGGTTAGAGTGAGGTTAGGGCTAGGGTTAGAGTAAGGTTAGGGCTAGGGTTAGAGTGAGGTTAGGGCTAGGGTTAGAGTGAGGTTAGGGCTAGGGTTAGGGCTAGGGTTAGGGCTAGGGTTAGGGCTAGGGTTAGAGTGAGGTTAGGGATAGGGTTAGAGTGAGGTTAGGGTTAGGGTTAGGGCTAGGGTTAGGGTTAGGGTTAGGGTTAGGGTTAGGGTTAGGGTTAGGGTTAGGGTTAGGGTTAGGGTTAGGGTTAGAGTTAGGGCTAGGGTTAGAGTGAGGTTAGGGCTAGGGTTAGAGTAAGGTTAGGGCTAGGGTTAGAGTGAGGTTAGGGCTAGGGTTAGAGTAAGGTTAGGGCTAGGGTTAGAGTGAGGTTAGGGCTAGGGTTGGAGTGAGGTTAGGGCTAGGGTTGGAGTGAGGTTAGGGCTAGGGTTAGAGTGAGGTTAGGGCTAGGGTTAGAGTGAGGTTAGGGCTAGGGTTAGAGTGAGGTTGGGGCTAGGGTTAGAGTGAGGTTAGGGTTAGAGTGAGGTTAGGGTTAGGGTTAGAGTGAGGTTAGGGCTAGGGTTAGAGTGAGGTTAGGGCTAGGGTTAGAGTGAGGTTAGGGCTAGAGTGAGGTTAGGGCTAGGGTTAGAGTGAGGTTAGGGCTAGGGTTAGAGTGAGGTTAGGGCTAGGGTTAGAGTGAGGTTAGGGCTAGGGTTAGAGTGAGGTTAGGGCTAGGGTTAGAGTGAGGTTAGGGCTAGGGTTAGAGTGAGGTTAGGGCTAGGGTTAGAGTGATGTTAGGGCTAGGGTTAGAGTAAGGTTAGGGCTAGGGTTAGGGATAGGGTTAGAGTTAGGGCTAGGGTTAGAGTGAGGTTAGGGCTAGGGTTAGTGAGGTTAGGGCTAGGGTTAGAGTGAGGTTAGGGCTAGGGTTAGAGTGAGGTTAGGGCTAGGGTTAGAGTGATGTTAGGGCTAGGGTTAGAGTTAGGGTTAGGGTAGGTTAGGGTTAGAGTTAGGGCTAAGGTAAGGTTAGGGTTAGGGTTAGGGTAAGATTAGGGTAAGGTTAGGGTTAGAGTAAGGTTAGGGTTAGAGTAAGGTTAGGGCTAGGGGTTAGGGTAAGGTTAGGGTTAGGTAGGCACTATGTTTTACAGATGGTTTTGTTAATACTAACACAATCAGTGACATTTTAAAGGAATACCCAAAGCCTCAACGCTCTGTCAGGGTTTCTTTTGTAAAACAGAGAGATCCTTCTCAGAGCACCTCCATCCACAGCCATATAGAGGCGTCTCAAAGGGCCAACAGGGCTCTGGTCAAATGTAGTGTACTATATAGGGAACAGGGCTGCATTTGAGACGCAGACTTATGTCTGTTTGAGGGGGGTTAAAGGTCACTATTTACCAGACAGGCTCTACATTCCCAGGTCAAGTGTCAGACTCCCTCACTGCCTGTTTACGTACACACACACACACACACACACACACACACACACACACACACACACACACACACACACACACACACTCTATCTCTCACGCTCTCCAAACTCCCAAGGTTGTCTGGGTGAACCGAGAATCCATTTTGAGGCGGTGAATGTACCTCTCATTACTGGTGAAAATGTTTTCTGGGCTTGGACTGTAGCATACCTGTCATGCTAATCGTTTGTGGTCTGGAATTTCCTGTGTGTGTCTGCGTGTCTGCGTGTCTGTGTGTGGATCTTGGCGAAAGCAGTGCAGGGCAGTATAGTGTGTATTTTACACCAGGAAGATGTCTTGGTCCAGTTATATCTTCTCTGTCTCTCTTCCTCCCGTTCGTCATGACTTGGCCAGGCAGATACAGTTGGGATGACATTTCCTTTGCTACAATCTATAGAATGGATGTTCTTGTGATTTATGTCCCTCCCCCCTCCAGAACATACTGGAATAGAATGGAGGTGTTGTTGTGATTTATGTCCCCCCCCCCCCCTCCAGAGCATACTGGAATAGAATGGAGGTGTTGTTGTGATTTATGTCCCCCCCCCCCAGAACATACTGGAATAGAATGGAGGTGTTGTTGTGATTTATGCCCCCCCCCCTCCAGAGCATACTGGAATAGAATGGAGGTGTTGTTGTGATTTATGTCCCCCCCCCCCTCCAGAGCATACTGGAATAGAATGGAGGTGTTGTTGTGATTTATGTCCCCCCCCCCTCCAAAACATACTGGAATAGAATGGAGGTGTTGTTGTGATTTATGTCCCCCCCCCCCTCCAAAACATACTGGAATAGAATGGAGGTGTTGTTGTGATTTATGTCCCCCCCCCTCCAGAACATACTGGAATAGAATGGAGGTGTTGTTGTGATTTATGTCCCCCCCCCCTCCAAAACATACTGGAATAGAATGGAGGTGTTGTTGCGATTTATGTCCCCCCCCCCCCCCCCCCCCCCTCCCCTCCAGAGCATACTGGAATAGAATGGAGGTGTTTATGATATCAAAATGTATATCTTTAAAGCTATAATCCTTGATTGAAACAATAACCAAATGTTTTCCCCGCCCCTGTTTCGCTAATAAGTTTAACAGGTGGGGCTGGAGAAATATAACAGCTCTTAAATGCATAGACATAATTACGGATAGAAGGACTGACCATCCATGATATCAAATGTATAGTTTTAACCATGTTGAGGCTTATACAAAGTTGGTTTATTATTATTTGCAAACGTAGGAGTGTTAAAAAACGAGGTATATTTTGGGTTCTGATGGGGTACGGCAGTTGAATTAAGCTCAAGAGGCATTTAAAAGTTATATTCTTCGAGAATCAATGGGTACGTATGAATAATTCATGAGTTGAAAAATGGATATAGCAACTACAGAATGCCCCTTTAAACTCAGGAAGGAATTTATTCTGCCTGTAATCATTTCAGATGAAGGTAATGGAACGAGGCAGAATCCACACAGGAAACTCTTTCATAGGCCCCCAGTAGACCGGGAATCAGGGTTCAGGACAATTATTTCAATTCCGGTCAATTCCCGTGAAAGTCAAACTAATTCAAATTCCCAAAAATGTCCCAATTGAAAAGCATCGAAGATAGTTGGAAGTGGAATTCTGGTACACTTCCAGAATAGACTGGAATTGAAATGGAATTGAACCCAACTCTGCTCTGGAATCCTGGTGGTACCTGGGTGGGTCTGTCTTCAGTGTATTGGGTCTTCTCTGGGTGGGTCTGTCTTGAGTATAATGGGTTGTACCTGGGTGGGTCTGTCTTCACTGTATTGGGTTGTACCTGGGTGGATCTGTCTTCAGTGTATTGGGTTGTACCTGGGTGGGTCTGTCTTCACTGTATTGGGTTGTACCTGGGTGGGTCTGTCTTCACTGTATTGGGTTGTACCTGGGTGGGTCTGTCTTCACTGTATTGGGTTGTACCTGGGTGGATCTGCCTTCACTGTATTGGGTTGTACCTGGGTGGGTCTGTCTTCACTGTATTGGGTTGTACCTGGGTGGGTCTGCCTTCACTGTATTGGGTTGTACCTGGGTGGGTCTCTCTTCACTGTATTGGGTTGTACCTGGGTGGATCTGTCTTCAGTGTATTGGGTTGTACCTGGGTGGGTCTGTCTTCACTGTATTGGGTTGTACCTGGGTGGGTCTGTCTTCACTGTATTGGGTTGTACCTGGGTGGGTCTGTCTTCACTGTATTGGGTTGTACCTGGGTGGGTCTGTCTTCACTGTATTGGGTTGTACCTGGGTGGGTCTGTCTTCACTGTATTGGGTTGTACCTGGGTGGGTCTGTCTTCACTGTATTGGGTTGTACCTGGGTGGTTCTGTCTTCACTGTATTGGGTTGTACCTGGGTGGGTCTGTCTTGAGTATAATGGGTTGTACCTGGGTGGGTCTGTCTTCACTGTATTGGGTTGTACCTGGGTGGGTCTGTCTTCACTGTATTGGGTTGTACCTGGGTGGGTCTGTCTTGAGTATAATGGGTTGTACCTGGGTAGTCATGACATTTGGTCAGCCGGGGATTGTCAAGCAAATAACTGTCGTTCTCACTGTAATTAACCAACACATTTAGCATCTCCTGGCTTCCACGCAAGAAGCCACTGATGCAGACCCTTGAAACATGTCGGTGACATCACCTGGTTTACATGATATTCCTAGAGACAATATCTCTTTCATCGTCACTCTATGCACAGGTTTAACCCCCCACTGTATTCACATCCTACCATACCTTTGTCTGTACATTATGCCTTGAATCTATTCTACCGCGCCCAGAAATCTGGTCCTTTTACTCTCTGTTCTGAACGTACTAGACGGCCAGTTCTTTTAGCCTTTAGCCGTACCCTTATCCTACTCCTCCTCTGTTCCTCTGGTGATGTAGAGGTGAATCCAGGCCCTGCAGCGCCTAGCTCCACTCCCATTCCCCAGGCGCTCTCTTTTGATGACTTCTGTAACCGTAAAAGCCTTGGTTTCAAGCATGTTAACATTAGAAGCCTCCTCCCTAAGTTTGTTTTATTCACTGCTTTAGCACACTCTGCCAACTCTGATGTCCTAGCCGTGTCTGAATCCTGGCTCAGAAAGGCCACCCAAAACCCTGAAATTTCCATCCCTAACTATAACATTTCCCACCAAGATAGAACTGCCAAAGGGGGCGGAGTTGCAATCTACTGCAGAGAGAGCCTGCAGAGTTCTGTCAAACTATCCAGGTCTGTACCAAAACAGTTTGAACTTCTACTTTTAAAAATCCACCTTTCCAGAAATAAGTCTCTCACTGTTGCCGCTTGCTATAGACCACCCTCGGCATGTGCCCTGGACACCATATGTGAACTGATTGCCCCCCATCTATCTTCAGAGCTCGTGCTGCTAGGTGACCTAAACTGGGACATGCTTAACACCCCGGCCATCCTACAATCTAAGCTTGATGCCCTCAATCTCACACAAATGATCAATGAACCCACCAGGTACAACCCAAAATCTGTAAACACGGGCACCTTCATAGATATCATCCTAACCAACTTGCCCTCCAAATATACCTCTGCTGTTTTCAACCAAGATTTCAGCAATCACTGCCTCATTGCCTGCATCCGTAATGTGTCTGAGGTCAAACGACCACCCCTCATCACTGTCAAACGCTCCCTAAAACACTTCAGCGAGCAGGCCTTTCTAATCGACCTGGCCGGGGTATCCTGGAAGGATATTGACCTCATCCCGTCAGTAGAGGATGCCTGGTCATTCTTTAAAAGTATAGTATAGTGTGTTGAGCGGTTAACAAAGAAATAGGTGTTCCTATATACTTAATGTAGAGTTATTAATGTAACTTTAGTCATTCTACAAATTTTGGGCTACATGTTTTGATTTTTAATACATTGTAAGGCTGCATAATGATGATTAAAAAAAAAGTTGCTTGAAAGGCATGAGCTCTGCTTTGTTATTTGCCCAGGCTGTACACACTTCATCAGTCTCTCATTCACAATTTGACAAGTAATTTGACCTCGAATTTCCCGGCCGCATCCCCTTTGTGTGGCCGTAATGCCCCCTAATAAAATCCATGCTTTTTGCGGTCAGTGGCTGTTGTGCTCTTGGGCTGAATATAATAATTTTATTTCCCTTCTCCCTGAGTGCTGAGTGCTCCATCACGTGATCGGGTCTTTCTTAAAGGCTACAAGTGAAGACGGACACATCGGGGACGCTACTGCGCACCTCCTTATCCAATTCTGAGGTGCATATTGGAGATATTGGAAGAACTGTCCACATTTTCTTTCCGTCAGCCAACAAGATGAGTAGACCTAACGAACAGAAAAAGCACTAGTCTGTTAATCTACTATCCCCCATAGTACAAAAGGTGACCTACTCTATTCTGTGTGAGAAATAAATATTCCAAACAGTCTGGTACCGTTGTGGGATGTGATAGATCCCAAATGAATACAAACACTACCCAAAAACTTTGTATTTTTTTTACGCAACGTGGCTGACGCAACAGATCAGAACGTTTAGCTTAAAATGTTGTTGATAAACTATTAGGCTTTTTCTTCACATTATAAGTGCAGCAAGTCGCACGTAGCAGTAGGCTATAAGCGCCAATGTACCGTTAGCTGGAAAAACACCATTATCAACAGTGTAATGCTTTTATTATGAAGGTGCATTTTTATGGGGATTTTCCTCAAACTTGATACTCACCCTCTGCGTATGTATGCCAGTTCGGCTCTACACCCCTTGTGAGGCAGATTAATGTGCTTCATTTTAAGAAGTTATTTGGCCACTTTAGTTGTGATACAAACGTTAACAAATCATATAGGCCTATGGGCTAGGCTAAAAACAAACAAAAGATAACTATTGTAAACTATATTGTGTCTCTAAAATGTATATAGTGTGTATAAGCAGGAAGTAGAAGCCTAAGTGTTGTGGTCTATTAGTTTAGTCCAATCGGGTGAGGGATGGTAGGGTTAGGGGAAAATACTAAAGAAGGAAATATATTTAATTAGTTTAGTCCAATCAGGGGAGGGGTGGGTAGGGTTAGGAGAAAATACTAAAGAAGATAAATATATTTAATTAGTTTACTCCAATTAGGGGAGGGGTGGGTAGGGTTAGGGGAAACTAATGGGGAGGCAGGTAGCCTAGCGGTTAGAGCGTTGGGCCAGTAACCGAAAGGTTGCAAGATTGAATCCTTGAGCTGACAAGGTAATAATCTGTCGTTCTGCCCCTGAACAAGGCAGTTAACCCACTGTTCCCTGGTAGGCCGTCATTGAAAATAAGAATTTGTTCTTAACTGACTTGCCTAGTTAAATAAAGGTAAAATAAAAAAAAATAAAAAAAAATGAAGGAAAATATATTTGAAAATATATTTATATACAGTATATATTTACTTACATTGATGGAAGCCACAATCTATCTGCAATATTAAAGCTGATCTACCTGCTAAAAATAAAATATATAAAATAAAACAGTAACTGAATGCCTGTCTGTCTGCTTTATATAGCAAGACACGGCCACTTGATTCAGTGATTTCATTTTTGTAAACGGGGTGGTGTACCTAATAAACTGGCCGGTGTATATCTTTCTATATAAGAGTGTAAAACAACAACTAGGTCTAAAAAAGGCTCCACTTTGAAATCACAGCCAGCCTCCCACAGCCAGCCTCCCACAGCCAGCCTCCCACAAAACAAAACAAAAACATTCTTTCACTTTTTTCTTGCTGCAAGTGTTCTTCTCTCCTCCCTTCCTGCTCTGTTTTCCGTAGATCCCTAATTGTTGTGGAAGCTGTTTTGGTCCTGAGCCAGTAGTGGTATAGTGTGTTCTGAGGGTTCTGTGTGTTCCGAGGGTTCTGTGTGTTCTGAGGGTTCTGTGTGTTCCGAGGGGTCTGCGTGTTCCGAGGGTTCTGCGTGTTCCGAGGGTTCTGTGTGTTCCGAGGGCTCTGCGTGTTCCGAGGGTTCTGTGTGTTCCGAGGGTTCTGTGTGTTCCGAGGGTTCTGTGTGTTCCGAGGGTTCTGTGTGTTCCGAGGGTTCTGTGTGTTCCGAGGGCTCTGCGTGTTCCGAGGGCTCTGCGTGTTCCGAGGGCTCTGCGTGTTCCGAGGGCTCTGCGTGTTCCGAGGGCTCTGCGTGTTCCGAGGGCTCTGCGTGTTCCGAGGGCTCTGCGTGTTCCGAGGGCTCTGCGTGTTCCGAGGGCTCTGCGTGTTCCGAGGGCTCTGCGTGTTCCGAGGGCTCTGCGTGTTCCGAGGGCTCTGCGTGTTCCGAGGGCTCTGCGTGTTCCGAGGGCTCTGCGTGTTCCGAGGGCTCTGCGTGTTCCGAGGGCTCTGCGTGTTCCGAGGGCTCTGCGTGTTCCGAGGGCTCTGCGTGTTCCGAGGGCTCTGCGTGTTCCGAGGGCTCTGCGTGTTCCGAGGGCTCTGCGTGTTCCGAGGGCTCTGCGTGTTCCGAGGGCTCTGCGTGTTCCGAGGGCTCTGCGTGTTCCGAGGGCTCTGCGTGTTCCGAGGGCTCTGCGTGTTCCGAGGGCTCTGCGTGTTCCGATACATTTTAACAGGAGGGATTGAACTTCAGTCCAGAATCAGGAAACAGTATTTTATTGGTTTAGGTTTTTAAACAAGGTTTGAGAAGATGTGTGTTTAGTTGGGTGAGTGGTAGTTTATAGAAGGGAGCTGTCATTGGCATTGACTGGCCGACAATGAAACACAAAGTCGTTTTTTTAGAAGAAGATAAAAGGCAGTTTGGAAGGAGTGGTCCTTAGTATGTTTAACATCTTTCATACTATCAGACATCTTCCTCCGTTGAGATGCCAGAAGGAGGGTGGAAGAATCTGACTGTAGTAGAAACTGTTTCCTGTTCTGAACACCACACCACCACAACACCACCACAACACCACCACAACACCACCACAACACCACAACACCACCTACACAACACCACCACAACACCACAACACCACCACAACACCACCACAACACCACCACCACAACACAACACCACCACCACAACACAACACCACCACAACACCACCACCACAACACAACACCACCACCACAACACAACACAACACCACCACAACACCACCACCACAACACAACACAACACCACCACAACACCACCACCACAACACAACACCACCACCACAACACAACACCACCACAACACCACCACCACAACACAACACCACCACCACAACACAACACAACACCACAACACAACACCACCACCACAACACAACACAACACCACCACAACACCACCACCACACCACCACCACAACACAACACCACCACCACAACACCACCACAACACCACCACCACAACACCACCTACACAACACCACCACACCACCACAACACCACCACAACACCACCACCACAACACCACCACAACACCACCACCACAACACCACCACCACAACACCACAACACCACCACAACACAACACCACAACACCACCACAACACCACCACCACAACACCACCACAACAACACCACAACACCACCACAACACCACCACAACACCACCACAACAACACCACAACACCACAACACCACCACCACAACACCACCACAACAACACCACAACACCACCACACCACCACCACAACAACACCACAACACCACAACACCACCTACACAACACCACCACAACAACACCACCACAACACCACAACACCACCACAACACCACCACACCACCACCACAACAACACCACAACACCACAACACCACCACAACACCACCACAACAACACCACCACAACACCACCACAACAACACCACAACACCACCACAAAACCACCACAACAACACCACAACACCACCACAACAACACCACAACACCACCACAACAACACCACAACACCACCACAACACCACCACAACACCACCACAACAACACCACAACACCACCACAACACCACCACCACAACACCACCACACCACCACCACAACACCACCACAACACCACCACCACACCACCACCACAACAACACCACAACACCACAACACCACCTACACAACACCACCACAACACCACAACACCACCACAACACCACCACCACAACACCACCACCACAACACCACCACCACAACACCACAACACCACAACACCACCACCACAACACCACCTACACAACACCACAACACCACAACACCACCACCACAACACCACCTACACAACACCACCACCACAACACCACCACAACACAACACCACAACACCACAACAACACCACAACACAACACCACCACCACAACACCACCACAACACAACACCACAACACAACACCACCACCACAACACCACCACAACACAACACCACAACACCACAACAACACCACAACACCACAACACCACCTACACAACACCACCACAACACCACAACACCACAACAACACCACAACACCACCACAACAACACCACAACACCACAACACCACCTACACAACACCACCACAACACCACCACCACAACACCACCACCACAACACAACAACACCACCACAACACAACACCACCTACACAACACCACAACACCACAACACCACCACCACAACACCACCTACACAACACCACCACCACAACACCACCACAACACAACACCACAACACCACAACAACACAACAACACCACAACAACACAACACCACCACAACACCACAACACCACAACACCACAACAACACCACAACACCACAACACCACAACAACACAACACCACCACCACAACACCACCACAACACAACACCACAACACAACACCACCACCACAACACCACCACAACACAACACCACAACACCACAACAACACCACAACACAACACCACCACCACAACACCACCACAACACAACACCACAACACAACACCACCACCACAACACCACCACAACACAACACCACAACACCACAACACCACCACAACACAACACCACAACACAACACCACCACCACAACACCACCACAACACAACACCACAACACCACAACACCACCACAACACCACAACACCACCACAACACCACAACACAACACCACAACACCACCACAACACAACACAACACCACCACAACACAACACCACAACACCACAACACCACAACACCACCACAACACCACCACCACAACACCACAACACCACCACAACACCACCACAACACCACCACCACACCACCACCACCACACCACCACCACCACACCACCACCACAACACCACCACACCACAACAACACAACACCACCACAACACCACAACACCACAACACCACCACAACACCAACACCACCACCACAACACCACCACCACAACACCACCACACCACAACACCACCACAACACCACCACCACCACAACACCACCACAACACCACCACCACACCACCACCACCACAACACCACCACAACACCACCACCACAACACCACCACCACACCACCACCACAACACCACCACCACAACACCACCACACCACAACAACACAACACCACCACAACACCACAACACCACAACACCACCACAACACCACCACCACCACAACACCACCACAACACCACCACAACACCACCACCACCACAACACCACCACCACACCACCACCACAACACCACCACCACAACACCACCACCACAACACCACCACACCACAACAACACAACACCACCACAACACCACAACACCACCACAACACCACCACAACATCACCACCACAACACCACAACAACACCACAACACCACCACCACCACAACACCACCACACCACAACAACACAACACCACCACAACACCACAACACCACAACACCAGAACACCACCACAACACCACCACAACACCACAACACCACAACACCACAACACCACCACAACACCACAACAACACAACACCACCACAACACCACAACACCACAACACCACCACAACACCACAACACCACAACACCACAACACCACCACAACACCACCACAACACCACAACACCACAACACCACACCACCACACCACCACCACAACACCACCACAACACCACAACACCACAACAACACAACACCACCACAACACCACCACAACACCACAACAACACAACAACACCACACCACCACACCACCACAACACCACAACACCACAACAACACAACACCACAACAACACAACACCACCACAACACCACCACAACACCACAACACCACAACAACACAACACCTATACTGTATCTCGCTGACATGCATTATTCATGAGGGGTTTGTAAATAGAAGCCCTTTTTTTGAAATTCCTAATTTGCCTTTTAAATTGCAATCAACAGTTCAATCTAAGGTTCTGCTTGTTATTTTCCCCTCTGAATGTGTTTTATATTTATGATAACATATACACTGGGAGCTGTAGTTAGTGGGACTGGCACTTGTCGACCACATTGCTTCCTTTGGTCTCCTCTCCACATCTGTGACACTGGGCTTCAGGGAGAGAAAGTGATTGGCTCATTCCTCCAATATCCCAGCATACATCCCAATCAGTGGATAAATCTCCTGCACACTGCGGGGGGGGGGGGGGGGGGGGGGGGCTAGATACTGTATAAACAGGGGACAGGGGACTCACCTCTTCAGATGGAAGTGTATCTTTTATTAGGAACTCACATTTCCCCGTCTGTATCTCTCATTAGGAACTCACATCCCCCTCCCCCTGTTTCCGGATCCTCTCCACCACTCTGCAGCTCTTCTCTCAGGTAGACAGGAGAGGAGACCAGAGAGGATGTTGGGAACATCAGCCTGGGTTGTCACCAGGTAGACAGGAGAGGAGACCAGAGAGGATGTTGGGAACATCAGCCTGGGGGTCACCAGGTAGACAGGAGACCAGAGAGGATGTTGGGAACATCAGCCTGGGGGTCACCAGGTAGACAGGAGACCAGAGAGGATGTTGGGAACATCAGCCTGGGGGTCACCAGGTAGACAGGAGAGGAGACCAGAGAGGATGTTGGGAACATCAGCCTGGGGGTCACCAGGTAGACAGGAGAGGATGTTGGGAACATCTGCCTAGGGGTCACCAGGTAGACAGGAGAGGAGACCAGAGAGGATGTTGGGAACATCAGCCTGGGGGTCACCAGGTAGACAGGAGAGGAGACCAGAGAGGATGTTGGGAACATCAGCCTGGGGGTCACCAGGTAGACAGGAGAGGAGACCAGAGAGGATGTTGGGAACATCAGCCTGGGGGTCACCAGGTAGACAGGAGAGGAGACCAGAGAGGATGTTGGGAACATCAGCCTGGGGGTCACCAGGTAGACAGGAGAGGATGTTGGGAACATCAGCCTGGGGGTCACCAGGTAGACAGGAGAAGATGTTGGGAACATCAGCCTAGGGGTCACCAGGTAGACAGGAGAGGAGACCAGAGAGGATGTTGGGAACATCAGCCTGGGGGTCACCAGGTAGACAGGAGAGGAGACCAGAGAGGATGTTGGGAACATCAGCCTGGGGGTCACCAGGTAGACAGGAGAGGAGACCAGAGAGGATGTTGGGAACATCAGCCTGGGGGTCACCAGGTAGACAGGAGAGGAGACCAGAGAGGATGTTGGGAACATCAGCCTGGGGGTCACCAGGTAGACAGGAGAGGAGACCAGACAGGATGTTGGGAACATCAGCCTGGGGGTCACCAGGTAGACAGGAGACAGGAGAGGATGTTGGGAACATCAGAGTTAGTAGATAGTAGTAACTGATGCTAGTTTAGATATTCAGAACATGTCGACAAAGATAAACTAAACAAGAAGACACGCTGGGGGGGGGGGGGGGGTACGGGTAAAAGGACACAAAATAATGATCTGAAAACCAGAATAACTTGAACGTTTGTTGTTGAGTGTCCTCTTTACCGGGAAACAAAATATAGATGAATTGTTGTTACGTAAGAGTTTATATTTTACCTTATTTTATTCGTTGTGTTCTAAATATCAAACAACCATAAATTAGAATAAAGTTTTACCTTGTTGATTTATTCATGTTAAGCTGTTCTGTGGAGACGACGCTGTTCTACACAGGTCATGTCCCAAATGGAACACTATGGGCCCTGGTCTAAAGTAGTGCACTATAAATGGAATAGGGCCCTGGTTAAATGTAGTGCACTACAAAGGGAATAGGGCCCTGGTTAAATGTAGTGCACTACAAAGGGAATAGGGCCCTGGTTAAATGTAGTGCACTACAAATAGAATAGGGCCCAGGTTAAATGTAGTGCACTACAAAGGGAATAGGGCCCTGGTTAAATGTAGTGCACTACAAAGGGAATAGGGCCCTGGTTAAATGTAGTGCACTACAAAGGGAATAGGGCCCTGGTTAAATGTAGTGCACTACAAAGGGAATAGGGCCCTGGTTAAATGTAGTGCACTGCAAAGGGAATAGGGCCCTGGTCTAAAGTAGTGCACTGCAAAGGGAATAGGGCCCTGGTTAAAAGTAGTGCACTACAAAGGGAATAGGGCCCTGGTTAAAAGTAGTGCACTACAAAGGGAATAGGGCCCTGGTTAAATGTAGTGCACTGCAAAGGGAATAGGGCCCTGGTTAAATGTAGTGCACTGCAAAGGGAATAGGGCCCTGGTTAAATGTAGTGCACTACAAAGGGAATAGGGCCCTGGTTAAATGTAGTGCACTACAAAGGGAATAGGGCCCTGGTTAAATGTAGTGCACTGCAAAGGGAATAGGGCCCTGGTTAAATGTAGTGCACTGCAAAGGGAATAGGGCCCTGGTTAAATGTAGTGCACTGCAAAGGGAATAGGGCCCAGGTTAAATGTAGTGCACTACAAAGGGAATAGGGCCCTGGTTAAATGTAGTGCACTACAAAGGGAATAGGGCCCTGGTTAAATGTAGTGCACTACAAAGGGAATAGGGCCCAGGTTAAATGTAGTGCACTACAAAGGGAATAGGGCCCTGGTTAAATGTAGTGCACTACAAAGGGAATAGGGCCCTGGTTAAATATAGTGCACTACAAAGGGAATAGGGCCCTGGTTAAATATAGTGCACTACAAAGGGAATAGGGCCCAGGTTAAATATAGTGCACTACAAAGGGAATAGGGCCCTGGTTAAATATAGTGCACTACAAAGGGAATAGGGCCCAGGTTAAATGTAGTGCACTGCAAAGGGAATAGGGCCCTGGTTAAATGTAGTGCACTACAAAGGGAATAGGGCCCTGGTTAAAAGTAGTGCACTACAAAGGGAATAGGGCCCTGGTTAAATGTAGTGCACTACAAAGGGAATAGGGCCCTGGTTAAATGTAGTGCACTACAAAGGGAATAGGGCCCTGGTTAAATGTAAATAGGATGCCATTTGGAACACAGAGGGAAAGTCTACACGGTACCAGTGCCAAGGAAATGACATAATAATGAATAAAAGATCAGGACCTGAGAAAGTGCTGAACTGGCTCTTGGCTCGGATGGTGGAGTGTTTCCAGGGTACAGGGGGCAGGAGGACAGGAGGGCAGGGTCTTGGCCTCGGATGGTGGCGTGTTTCCAGGGTACAGGGGGCAGGAGGGCAGGGTCTTGGCCTCGGATGGTGGCGTGTTTCCAGGGTACAGGGGGCAGGAGGGCAGGGTCTTGGCCTCGGATGGTGGCGTGTTTCCAGGGTACAGGGGGCAGGAGGACAGGGTCTTGGCCTCGGATGGTGGCGTGTTTCCAGGGTACAGGGGGCAGGAGGGCAGGGTCTTGGCCTCGGATGGTGGCGTGTTTCCAGGGTACAGGGGGCAGGAGGGCAGGGTCTTGGCCTCAGATGGTGGAGTGTTTCCAGGGTACAGGGGAAGGAGGACAGGGTCTTGGCCTCGGATGGTGGCGTGTTTCCAGGGTACAGGGGGCAGGGTCTTGGCCTCGGATGGTGGCGTGTTTCCAGGGTACAGGGGGCAGGAGGGCAGGGTCTTGGCCTCGGATGGTGGCGTGTTTCCAGGGTACAGGGGGCAGGAGGACAGGAGGGCAGGGTCTTGGCCACGGATGGTGGCGTGTTTCCAGGGTACAGGGGGCAGGAGGGCAGGGTCTTGGCCTCGGATGGTGGAGTGTTCCCAGGGTACAGGGGGCAGGAGGGCAGGGTCTTGGCCACGGATGGTGGAGTGTTTCCAGGGTACAGGGGGCAGGAGGACAGGAGGGCAGGGTCTTGGCCTCGGATGGTGGCGTGTTTCCAGGGTACAGGGGGCAGGAGGACAGGAGGGCAGGGTCTTGGCCTCGGATGGTGGAGTGTTTCCAGGGTACAGGGGGCAGGAGGACAGGAGGGCAGGGTCTTGGCCTCGGATGGTGGTGTGTTTCCAGGGTACAGGGGGCAGGAGGACAGGGTCTTGGCCTCGGATGGTGGAGTGTTTTCCAGGGTACAGGGGCAGGAGGACAGGGTCTTGGCCACGGATGGTGGAGTGTTTCCAGGGTACAGGGGGCAGGAGGGCAGGGTCTTGGCCACGGATGGTGGCGTGTTTCCAGGGTACAGGGGCAGGAGGGCACGGTTCATCTCCCTCTGTCAGGGCCGGTTCCTCTCCCTCTGTCAGGGCCGGTGGCTCTCCCTCTGTCAGGGCCGGTTCCTCTCCCTCTGTCAGGGCCGGTTTCTCTCCCTCTGTCAGGGCCGGTTCCTTTCCCTCTGTCAGGGCCGGTTCCTCTCCCTCTGTCAGGGCCGGTGGCTCTCCCTCTGTCAGGGCCGGTTCCTCTCCCTCTGTCAGGGCCGGTGGCTCTCCCTCTGTCAGGGCCGGTTCCTCTCCCTCTGTCAGGGCCGGTTCCTCTCCCTCTGTCAGGGCCGGTTCCTCTCCCTCTGTCAGGGACGGTGGCTCTCCCTCTGTCAGGGCCGGTTCCTCTCCATCTGTCAGGGCCGGTACCTCTCCCTCTGTCAGGGCCGGTTCCTCTCCCTCTGTCAGGGCCGGTGGCTCTCCCTCTGTCAGGGCCGGTGGCTCTCCCTCTGTCAGGGCCGGTGGCTCTCCCTCTGTCAGGGCCGGTGACTCTCCCTCTGTCAGGGCCGGTTCCTCTCCCTCTGTCAGGGCCGGTGACTCTCCCTCTGTCAGGGCCGGTGACTCTCCCTCTGTCAGGGCCGGTGACTCTCCCTCTGTCAGGGCCGGTGGTTCCCCCTCTGTCAGGGCCGGTGGCTCTCCCTCTGTCAGGGCCGGTGGCTTTCCCTCTGTCAGGGCCGGTTCCTCTCCCTCTGTCAGGGCCGGTTCCTCTCCCTCTGTCAGGGCCGGATCCTCTCCCTCTGTCATGGCAGGTTCCTCTCCCTCTGTCAGGGCCGGTGGCTCTCCCTCTGTCAGGGCCGGTTCCTCTCCCTCTGTCAGGGCCGGTGGCTCTCCCTCTGTCAGGGCCGGTGGCTCTCCCTCTGTCAGGGACGGTGGCTCTCCCTCTGTCAGGGCCGGTTCCTCTCCCTCTGTCAGGGCCGGTTCCTCTCCCTCTGTCAGGGTCGGTGCCTTTCCCTCTGTCAGGGCCGGTGCCTTTACCTCTGTCAGGGCCGGTTTCTTTCCCTCTGTCAGGGCCGGGTTTCTCTCCCTCTGTCAGGGCCGGGTTCCTCTCCCTCTGTCAGGGCCGGGTGCCTCTCCCTCTGTCAGGGCCGGGTTCCTCTCCCTCTGTCAGGGCCGGGTTCCTCTCCCTCTGTCAGGGCCGGTTCCTCTCCCTCTGTCAGGGCCGGTTCCTCTCCCTCTGTCAGGGCCGGTTCCTCTCCCTCTGTCAGGGCCGGTGGCTCTCCCTCTGTCAGGGCCGGTGGCTCTCCCTCTGTCAGGGCCGGTTTCTCTCCCTCTGTCAGGGCCGGGTTCCTCTCCCTCTGTCAGGGCCGGGTTCCTCTCCCTCTGCCAGGGCCGGTTCCTCTCCCTCTGTCAGGGCCGGTTCCTCTCCCTCTGTCAGGGCCGGTTCCTCTCCCTCTGTCAGGGCCGGTTCCTCTCCCTCTGCCAGGGCCGGTGGCTCTCCCTCTGTCAGGGCCGGTGGCTCTCCCTCTGTCAGGGCCGGTTCCTCTCCCTCTGTCAGGGCCGGTTCCTCTCCCTCTGTCAGGGCCGGTGGCTCTCCCTCTGTCAGGGCCGGTGCCTCTCCCTCTGCCAGGGCCGGTTCCTCTCCCTCTGTCAGGGCCGGTGGCTCTCCCTCTGTCAGGGCCGGTGCCTCTCCCTCTGTCAGGTCCGGTGCCTCTCCCTCTGCCAGGGCCGGTGGCTCTCCCTCTGCCAGGGCCGGTTCCTCTCCCTCTGCCAGGGCCGGTGGCTCTCCCTCTGTCAGGGCCGGTTCCTCTCCCTCTGTCAGGGCCGGTGGCTCTCCCTCTGTCAGGGCCGGTTCCTCTCCCTCTGTCAGGGCCGGTGGCTCTCCCTCTGTCAGGGCCGGTTCCTCTCCCTCTGTCAGGGCCGGTGGCTCTCCCTGGGCCGGTTCCAGGCATAAGGGAATCCCGTTTAAGGGGCCACAACTCAGTTGTGATCTAAACTTAGAGCAGTGGAGTGTATTCCTGTACATACCTAAGGGTATGTAAACTTCCAACTTCACCTGTATAAATAATTTCCAGTAGCAGGTTATTGAACCCAGGTCTGTGTATGGTGTATATGATACTGTGTGTGTCCCAAATTGCACCCTATTCCCTATGTAGTGCACTACTTTATACTACAACCCTATTCCCTATATAGTGCGCTACTTTAGACCAGGGCCCTATTCCCTATATAGTGCACTACTTTAGACCAGGGCCCTATTCCCTATTATAGTGCACTACTATTGACGTGGAGCGTGACGTAACCGGGCCCCCAGTGTCCGGTCTGGAGTATGAAGTCACCAGCCCCAGTGTCCGGTCTGGAGCTTGAAGTCACCAGCTCTGCTGGTCTGGAGCGTGAAGTCACCAGTTCCCCAGTGTCCGGTCTGGAGCGTGAAGTCACCAGGCCCCCAGTGACCAGTCTGGAGCGTGAAGTCACCAGGCCCCCAGTGACCGGTCTGGAGCGTGAAGTCACCAGGCCCCCAGTGTCTGGTCTGGAGCGTGAAGTCACCAGGCCCCCAGTCTCTGGTCTGGAGCGTGAAGTCACCAGGCCCCCAGTCTCTGGTCTGGAGCGTGAAGTCACCAGGCCCCCAGTGTCTGGTCTGGAGCGTGAAGTCACCAGGCCCCCAGTGACCAGTCTGGAGCGTGAAGTCACCAGCTCTGCTGGTCTGGAGCGTGAAGTCACCAGGCCCCCGGTGTCTGGTCTGGAGCGTGAAGTCACCAGCTCTACTGGTCTGGAGCGTGAAGTCACCAGCTCTGCTGGTCTGGAGCGTGAAGTCACCAAGCCCCCGGTGTCTGGTCTGGAGCGTGAAGTCACCAGCTCTGCTGGTCTGGAGCGTGAAGTCACCAAGCCCCCGGTGTCTGGTCTGGAGTGTGAAGTCACCAGCTCTGCTGGTCTGGAGCGTGAAGTCACCAAGCCCCCAGTGTCTGGTCTGGAGCGTGAAGTCACCAGCTCTGCTGGTCTGGAGCGTGAAGTCACCAAGCCCCCAGTGTCTGGTCTGGAGCGTGAAGTCACCATCTCTGCTGGTCTGGAGCGTGAAGTCACCAGGCCCCCAGTGTCTGGTCTGGAGCGTGAAGTCACCAGGCCCCCAGTGTCTGGTCTGGAGCGTGAAGCCACCAGGCCCCCAGTGTCTGGTCTGGAGCGTGAAGTCACCATCTCTGCTGGTCTGGAGCGTGAAGTCACCAAGCCCCCGGTGTCTGGTCTGGAGTGTGAAGTCACCAGCTCTGCTGGTCTGGAGCGTGAAGTCACCAAGCCCCCAGTGTCTGGTCTGGAGCGATGCGAAGTCACCAAGCCCTCGTGTCTGGTCTGGAGCGTGAAGTCACCAAGCCCCCAGTGTCTGGTCTGGAGCGTGAAGTCACCAGGCCCCCAGTGTCTGGTCTGGAGCGTGAAGTCACCAGGCCCCCAGTGTCTGGTCTGGAGCGTGAAGTCACCAGGCCCCCGGTGTCTGGTCTGGAGCGTGAAGTCACCAGGCCCCCAGTGTCTGGTCTGGAGCGTGAAGTCACCAGGCCCCCGGTGTCTGGTCTGGAGCGTGAAGTCACCAGGCCCCCGGTGTCTGGTCTGGAGCGTGAAGTCACCAGGCCCCCGGTGTCTGGTCTGGAGCGTGAAGTCACCAGCTCTACTGGTCTGGAGCGTGAAGTCACCAGGCCCCCGGTGTCTGGTCTGGAGCGTGAAGTCACCAGGCCCCCGGTGTCTGGTCTGGAGCGTGAAGTCACCAGGCCCCCGGTGTCTGGTCTGGAGCGTGAAGTCACCAGGCCCCCGGTGTCTGGTCTGGAGCGTGAAGTCACCAGCTCTACTGGTCTGGAGCGTGAAGTCACCAGGCCCCCGGTGTCTGGTCTGGAGCGTGAAGTCACCAGGCCCCCGGTGTCTGGTCTGGAGCGTGAAGTCACCAGGCCCCCGGTGTCTGGTCTGGAGCGTGAAGTCACCAGGCCCCCGGTGTCTGGTCTGGAGCGTGAAGTCACCAGGCCCCCGGTGTCTGGTCTGGAGCGTGAAGTCACCAGGCCCCCGGTGTCTGGTCTGGAGCGTGAAGTCACCAAGCCCCCGGTGTCTGGTCTGGAGCGTGAAGTCACCAAGCCCCCGGTGTCTGGTCTGGAGCGTGAAGTCACCAAGCCCCCGGTGTCTGGTCTGGAGCGTGAAGTCACCAACCCCCCGGTGTCTGGTCTGGAGCGTGAAGTCACCAGGCTCCCAGTGTCTGGTCTGGAGCGTGAAGTCACCAAGCCCCCAGTGTCTGGTCTGGAGCGTGAAGTCACCAGGCCCCCGGTGTCTGGTCTGGAGCGTGAAGTCACCAAGCCCCCGGTGTCTGGTCTGGAGCGTGAAGTCACCAGGCCCCCGGTGTCTGGTCTGGAGCGTGAAGTCACCAAGCCCCCCGGTGTCTGGTCTGGAGCGTGAAGTCACCAGGCCCCCAGTGACCGGTCTGGAGCGTGAAGTCACCAGGCCCCCGGTGTCTGGTCTGGAGCGTGAAGTCACCCGGCCCCCGGTGTCTGGTCTGGAGCGTGAAGTCACCAGGCCCCCGGTGTCTGGTCTGGAGCGTGAAGTCACCAGGCCCCCGGTGTCCGGTCTGGAGCGTGAAGTCACCAGGCCCCCGGTGTCCGGTCTGGAGCGTGAAGTCACCAGGCCCCCGGTGTCTGGTCTGGAGCGTGAAGTCACCAAGCCCCCGGTGTCTGGTCTGGAGCGTGAAGTCACCAGGCCCCCGGTGTCTGGTCTGGAGCGTGAAGTCACCAGCTCTACTGGGTCGTCTGCTGCTTAGAAACCTAGCAACCAGGGCTGGCACCCTATTGGGTGCTTAGATACCTAGCAGTGCCAAATGTCCTGGTCTGCCCTAGAAAACCTATGGAAATTACAATCGGCAGAACGGCCAAACCCTCCAAAAAATGTGACGGACGTTTTGTCCTCTAAAATTAGTTTATTATGATCAAGTTCAATCCCCCCGGTGAATTGTTTTACAGCTGGCTACACATAGAGATATTTAAATAAATCGATGCAGCCCTGGATAGAGTCCATACATAGTGTCTCACTTGACTACATTATGTCCTGATCCCAGGTCAGCCCTGTATGTGACTCAGCAGAGTGTTATAGTGTCTCACTTGACTAGATTATGTCCTGATCCCAGGTCAGCCCTGGATATGTGACTCGGCAGAATGTGATGAAGGATGACAGTGTCTGACTAGACCACTAGATTAAGTCCTGATCCCAGATCAGCCCTGGATAGGCTCCATATGTGACTCAGCAGAATGTGATGGATGACAACTCACAACCCATGGCGTCATGTCTTCTGAAGGACAACTCACAACCCATGGCGTCATGTCTTCTGAAGGACATCTCACAACCCATGGCGTCATGTCTTCTGAAGGACAACTCACAACCCATGGCGTCATGTCTTCTGAAGAAAGAGCTGAATGCACAGCAGAGCCACCGTGAGGAATATTGATCTCCAGCTGAGCCACCGTGAGGAATATTGATCTCCAGCTGAGCCACCGTCAGGAATATTGATCTCCAGCTGAGCCACCGTGAGGAATATTGATCTCCAGCTGAGCCACCGTGAGGAATATTGATCTCCAGCTGAGCCACCGTCAGGAATATTGATCTCCAGCTGAGCCACCGTGAGGAATATTGATCTCCAGCTGAGCCACCGTGAGGAATATTGATCTCCAGCTGAGCCACCGTGAGGAATATTGATCTCCAGCTGAGCCACCGTGAGGAATATTGATCTCCAGCTGAGCCACCGTCAGGAATATTGATCTCCAGCTGAGCCACCGTGAGGAATATTGATCTCCAGCTGAGCCACCGTGAGGAATATTGATCTCCAGCTGAGCCACCGTGAGGAATATTGATCTCCAGCTGAGCCACCGTGAGGAATATTGATCTCCAGCTGAGCCACCATGAGGAATATTGATCTCCAGCTGAGCCACCGTGAGGAATATTGATCTCCAGCTGAGCCACCGTGAGGAATATTGATCTCCAGCTGAGCCACCGTGAGGAATATTGATCTCCAGCTGAGCCACCGTCAGGAATATTGATCTCCAGCTGAGCCACCGTCAGGAATATTGATCTCCAGCTGAGCCACCGTGAGGAATATTGATCTCCAGCTGAGCCACCGTGAGGAATATTGATCTCCAGCTGAGCCACCGTGAGGAATATTGATCTCCAGCTGAGCCACCGTCAGGAATATTGATCTCCAGCTGAGCCACCGTCAGGAATATTGATCTCCAGCTGAGCCACCGTCAGGAATATTGATCTCCAGCTGAGCCACCGTGAGGAATATTGATCTCCAGCTGAGCCACCGTGAGGAATATTGATCTCCAGCTGAGCCACCGTCAGGAATATTGATCTCCAGCTGAGCCACCGTGAGGAATATTGATCTCCAGCTGAGCCACCATCAGGAATATTGATCTCCAGCTGAGCCATCGTGAGGAATATTGATCTCCAGCTGAGCCACCATCAGGAATATTGATCTCCAGCCTTGAGTTGTGTAACGTAGATATCATGATGGATTTCACCCGACTGTGACGGATGACGGTTTGACGGAGCCTCAGGCCAGGTTCTCTGTTCTGTTCTCTGTTCTGTTCTGTTCTCTGTTCTGTTCTCTTTTCTGTTCTCTGTTCTCTGTTCTGTTCTCTGTTCTCTGTTCTGTTCTCTTTCTCTGTTCTGTTCTCTGTTCTGTTCTCTTTCTCTGTTCTGTTCTCTGTTCTGTTCTCTTTCTCTGTTCTGTTCTCTGTTCTGTTCTGTTCTCTGTTCTGTTCTCTTTTCTGTTCTCTGTTCTCTGTTCTGTTCTCTGTTCTCTGTTCTGTTCTCTTTCTCTGTTCTGTTCTCTGTTCTGTTCTCTTTCTCTGTTCTCTTTCTCTGTTCTGTTCTCTGTTCTGTTCTCTTTCTCTGTTCTGTTCTCTGTTCTCTGTTCTGTTCTCTCTTCTCTGTTGTGCTCCTGTATGCTGTTGTCTAATTAATTTCATGCCTCAGTGGGATGTATTCACCCCTTCAGCATAAACACTGTTTATTCCACTAGAATCCCTTTATTTTAATTACACTGGGTGGTGTACAGAGACGTGAGGTGACGTGTGGAGAAAGACATGAACATGAGAGAGAGAGAGAGAGAGAGAGAGAGAGAGAGAGAGAGAGAGAGAGAGAGAGAGAGAGAGAGAGAGAGAGAGAGAGAGAGAGAGAGAGAGAGAGAGAGAGAGAGAGAGAGAGAGAGAGAGAGAGAGAGAGAGAGAGAGAGAGAGAGAGAGAGAGAGAGAGAGAGAGAGAGAGAGAGAGAGAGAGATAAAAGTGTCATAGGATTTCATTGGCTGTTTATTATCTTTCTGCCAATCAGATCAGCTCATTCATTTGGTGTCATAAGTGATGCATGATCTCACGCTCGTGTCTGTGCCCCCGTGGGTGTGTGTGTGTGTGTGTGTGTGACTCCCGTGGAGGAGGCCTCATCTAGATGGTTAACGACTGTGAGTGTTCTGTGAAACAGAAGTGAGGATCACTCCGCATCGTTGGAAAGGGCTCGTAAGTAGTGGGACAAATAACATTTGATTTTATTGATATGACGACGCAGCTGTTGGTCTCATCTACTTAGCCATGACCAAGTGGCAGACACTCAACTACTGTGTGATTAGTAGGCTCAGATCACCCATATCACACTCCATCCCTCTGCCCAGACTGGTTCAATCCTGTCTGTAATGAATCATATCTGAAGTAGTGTCCTTCAGATATCCTCATATCACTAGAAGTAGTGTCCTTCAGATATCCTCATCACTAGTAGTGTCCTTTAGATATCCTCATCACTAGTAGTGTCCTTCAGATATCCTCATCACTAGTAGTGTCCTTCAGATATCCTCATCACTAGTAGTGTCCTTCAGATATCCTCATCACTAGTAGTGTCCTTTAGATATCCTCATCACTAGTAGTGTCCTTCAGATATCCTCATCACTAGTAGTGTCCTTTAGATATCCTCATCACTAGTAGTGTCCTTTAGATATCCTCATCACTAGTAGTGTCCTTCAGATATCCTCATATCACTAGAAGTAGTGTCCTTCAGATATCCTCATCACTAGAAGTGTCCTTTAGATATCCTCATATCACTAGAAGTAGTGTCCTTCAGATATCCTCATCACTAGTAGTGTCCTACATATATCCTCATATCACTAGAAGTAGTGTCCTTTAGATATCCTCATATCACTAGAAGTAGTGTCCTTCAGATATCCTCATATCACTAGTAGTGTCCTTTAGATATCCTCATATCACTAGTAGTGTCCTTCAGATATCCTCATCACTAGAAGTAGTGTCCTTTAGATATCCTCATATCACTAGAAGTAGTGTCCTTCAGATATCCTCATCACTAGTAGTGTCCTACATATATCCTCATATCACTAGAAGTAGTGTCCTTTAGATATCCTCATATCACTAGAAGTAGTGTCCTTCAGATATCCTCATATCACTAGTAGTGTCCTTTAGATATCCTCATATCACTAGTAGTGTCCTTCAGATATCCTCATCACTAGAAGTAGTGTCCTTTAGATATCCTCATATCACTAGAAGTGTCCTTTAGATATCCTCATCACTAGAAGTAGTGTCCTTTAGATATCCTCATCACTCGTAGTGTCCTTCAGATATCCTCATATCACTAGAAGTAGTGTCCTTTAGATATCCTCATCACTAGAAGTAGTGTCCTTTAGATATCCTCATCACTAGAAGTAGTGTCCTTCAGATATCCTCATATCACTAGAAGTGTCCTTTAGATATCCTCATCACTAGTAGTGTCCTTCAGATATCCTCATATCACTAGAAGTAGTGTCCTTTAGATATCCTCATCACTAGAAGTAGTGTCCTTTAGATATCCTCATCACTAGAAGTAGTGTCCTTCAGATATCCTCATATCACTAGAAGTGTCCTTCAGATATCCTCATATCACTAGAAGTAGTGTCCTTTAGATATCCTCATCACTAGAAGTAGTGTCCTTTAGATATCCTCATCACTAGAAGTAGTGTCCTTTAGATATCCTCATCACTAGAAGTAGTGTCCTTCAGATATCCTCATATCACTAGAAGTGTCCTTCAGATATCCTCACCACTAGAAGTAGTGTCCTTCAGATATCCTCATATCACTAGAAGTGTCCTTTAGATATCCTCATCACTAGTAGTGTCCTTCAGATATCCTCATATCACTAGAAGTAGTGTCCTTCAGATATCCTCATATCACTAGAAGTAGTGTCCTTTAGATATCCTCAGCACTAGAAGTAGTGTCCTTCAGATATCCTCATATCACTAGAAGTAGTGTCCTTCAGATATCCTCATATCACTAGTAGTAGTGTCCTTCAGATATCCTCATCACTAGAAGTAGTGTCCTTCAGATATCCTCATATCACTAGTAGTAGTGTCCTTCAGATATCCTCATATCACTAGAAGTGTCCTTCAGATATCCTCATCACTAGTAGTAGTGTCCTTCAGATATCCTCATATCACTAGAAGTAGTGTCCTTCAGATATCCTCATCACTAGTAGTGTCCTACATATATCCTCATATCACTAGAAGTAGTGTCCTTTAGATATCCTCATATCACTAGAAGTAGTGTCCTTCAGATATCCTCATATCACTAGTAGTGTCCTTTAGATATCCTCATATCACTAGTAGTGTCCTTCAGATATCCTCATCACTAGAAGTAGTGTCCTTTAGATATCCTCATATCACTAGAAGTAGTGTCCTTCAGATATCCTCATCACTAGTAGTGTCCTACATATATCCTCATATCACTAGAAGTAGTGTCCTTTAGATATCCTCATATCACTAGAAGTAGTGTCCTTCAGATATCCTCATATCACTAGTAGTGTCCTTTAGATATCCTCATATCACTAGTAGTGTCCTTCAGATATCCTCATCACTAGAAGTAGTGTCCTTTAGATATCCTCATATCACTAGAAGTGTCCTTTAGATATCCTCATCACTAGAAGTAGTGTCCTTTAGATATCCTCATCACTCGTAGTGTCCTTCAGATATCCTCATATCACTAGAAGTAGTGTCCTTTAGATATCCTCATCACTAGAAGTAGTGTCCTTTAGATATCCTCATCACTAGAAGTAGTGTCCTTCAGATATCCTCATATCACTAGAAGTGTCCTTTAGATATCCTCATCACTAGTAGTGTCCTTCAGATATCCTCATATCACTAGAAGTAGTGTCCTTTAGATATCCTCATCACTAGAAGTAGTGTTCTTTAGATATCCTCATCACTAGAAGTAGTGTCCTTCAGATATCCTCATATCACTAGAAGTGTCCTTCAGATATCCTCACCACTAGAAGTAGTGTCCTTCAGATATCCTCATATCACTAGAAGTGTCCTTTAGATATCCTCATCACTAGTAGTGTCCTTCAGATATCCTCATATCACTAGAAGTAGTGTCCTTCAGATATCCTCATATCACTAGAAGTAGTGTCCTTTAGATATCCTCAGCACTAGAAGTAGTGTCCTTCAGATATCCTCATATCACTAGAAGTAGTGTCCTTCAGATATCCTCATATCACTAGTAGTAGTGTCCTTCAGATATCCTCATCACTAGAAGTAGTGTCCTTCAGATATCCTCATATCACTAGAAGTGTCCTTTAGATATCCTCATCACTAGAAATAGTGTCCTTCAGATATCCTCATATCACTAGTAGTAGTGTCCTTCAGATATCCTCATATCACTAGAAGTGTCCTTCAGATATCCTCATCACTAGAAGTAGTGTCCTTTAGATATCCTCATATCACTAGTAGTAGTGTCCTTCAGATATCCTCACCACTAGTAGTAGTGTCCTTCAGATATCCTCATATCACTAGAAGTAGTGTCCTTTAGATATCCTCATATCACTAGTAGTAGTGTCCTTCAGATATCCTCACCACTAGAAGTAGTGTCCTTCAGATATCCTCATATCACTAGAAGTAGTGTCCTTTAGATATCCTCATCACTAGAAGTAGTGTCCTTTAGATATCCTCATCACTAGAAGTAGTGTCCTTCAGGTATCCTCATATCACTAGAAGTAGTGTCCTTTAGATATCCTCATCACTAGTAGTAGTGTCCTTCAGATATCCTCATATCACTAGAAGTAGTGTCCTTCAGATATCCTCATATCACTAGAAGTAGTGTCCTTCAGGTATCCTCATATCACTAGAAGTAGTGTCCTTTAGATATCCTCATCACTAGAAGTAGTGTCCTTCAGATATCCTCATATCACTAGAAGTAGTGTCCTTCAGATATCCTCATATCACTAGAAGTAGTGTCCTTCAGATATCCTCATCACTAGAAGTAGTGTCCTTCAGATATCCTCATCACTAGAAGTAGTGTCCTTCAGATATCCTCATCACTAGAAGTAGTGTCCTTCAGATATCCTCATCACTAGAAGTAGTGTCCTTTAGATATCCTCATATCACTAGAAGTAGTGTCCTTCAGATATCCTCATATCACTAGAAGTAGTGTCCTTCAGATATCCTCATATCACTAGAAGTAGTGTCCTTCAGATATCCTGTCTCTGAGAACTACATTCTAACAGTAGTCTGTTACTATCATGTCTCTGAGAACTACATTCTAACAGTAGCCTGTTACTATCCTGTCTCTGAGAACTACATTCTAACAGTAGTCTGTTACTATCCTGTCTCTGAGAACTACATTCTAACAGTAGTCTGTTACTATCATGTCTCTGAGAACTACATTCTAACAGTAGCCTGTTACTATCCTGTCTCTGAGAACTACATTCTAACAGTAGTCTGTTACTGTCATGTCTCTGAGAACTACATTCTAACAGTAGTCTGTTACTATCCTGTCTCTGAGAACTACATTCTAACAGTAGCCTGTTACTATCCTGTCTCTGAGAACTACATTCTAACAGTAGTCTGTTACTATCCTGTCTCTGAGAACTACATTCTAACAGTAGTCTGTTACTATCCTGTCTCTGAGAACTACATTCTAACAGTAGTTTGTTACTATCCTGTCTCTGAGAACTACATTCTAACAGTAGTCTGTTACTATCCTGTCTCTGAGAATTACATTCTAACAGTAGTCTGTTACTATCCTGTCTCTGAGAACTACATTCTAACAGTAGCCTGTTACTGCATGTCTCTGAGAACTACATTCTAACAGTAGCCTGTTACTATCCTGTCTCTGAGAACTACATTCTAACAGTAGTCTGTTACTATCCTGTCTCTGAGAACTACATTCTAACAGTAGTCTGTTACTATCCTGTCTCTGAGAACTACATTCTAACAGTAGTCTGTTACTATCCTGTCTCTGAGAACTACATTCTAACAGTAGTCTGTTACTATCCTGTCTCTGAGAACTACATTCTAACAGTAGTCTGTTACTATCCTGTCTCTGAGAACTACATTCTAACAGTAGTCTGTTACTATCCTGTCTCTGAGAACTACATTCTAACAGTAGCCTGTTACTATCATGTCTCTGAGAACTACATTCTAACAGTAGTCTGTTACTATCCTGTCTCTGAGAACTACATTCTAACAGTAGCCTGTTACTATCCTGTCTCTGAGAACTACATTCTAACAGTAGTCTGTTACTATCCTGTCTCTGAGAACTACATTCTAACAGTAGTCTGTTACTATCCTGTCTCTGAGAACTACATTCTAACAGTAGTCTGTTACTATCCTGTCTCTGAGAACTACATTCTAACAGTAGTCTGTTACTATCCTGTCTCTGAGAACTACATTCTAACAGTAGTCTGTTACTATCCTGTCTCTGAGAACTACATTCTAACAGTAGCCTGTTACTATCATGTCTCTGAGAACTACATTCTAACAGTAGTCTGTTACTATCCTGTCTCTGAGAACTACATTCTAACAGTAGTCTGTTACTATCCTGTCTCTGAGAACTACATTCTAACAGTAGCCTGTTACTATCCTGTCTCTGAGAACTACATTCTAACAGTAGTCTGTTACTATCCTGTCTCTGAGAACTACATTCTAGAACAAATGTAAGCATTCTGGAAGGTACTAGACTACACTGTGCTGTTCTGTACTGTATGTGAGCCCCTGTCTCCTGCCAGAGAGGACTGTGGGAGATACCCTGGTGAAGCCTGCTGGATAAAGGATTATTGTTATCAGAAAATCATATTTCTCACTCAGCAGCCCCCAGATCACACAGTGGTCCATAGATGGAAGGAAAGCCCTGTATCTATCTAGCACTGAGCAGCCCCCAGATCACACAGTGGTCCATAGATGGAAGGAAAGCCCTCTATCTATCTAGCACTGAGCAGCCCCCAGATCACACAGTGGTCCATAGATGGAAGGAAAGCCCTCTATCTATCTAGCACTGAGCAGTCCCATGGATCAACAGTGGTCCATAGATAATATAGATCCTCTCTCTCTCTTTACCTCCATCCCTGTCTCTCTCTGGTCTGTTCCATCTCTCCATCCAGTGAGTCCTCTCTCTCTCTTTCTACCTCCATCCCTGTCTCTCTCTGGTCTGTTCCATCTCTCCATCCAGTCAGTCCTCTCTCTCTCTCTCTACCTCCATCCCTGTCTCTCTCTGGTCTGTTCCATCTCTCCATCCAGTCAGCCCTCTCTCTCTCTCTCTCTCTCTCTCTCTCCATCCCTGTCTCTCTCTGGTCTGTTCCATCTCTCCATCCAGTCAGCCCTCTCTCTCTTTACCTCCATCCCTGTCTCTCTCTGGTCTGTTCCATCTCTCCATCCAGTCAGCCCTCTCTCTCTCTCTCTCTCTCTCTACCTCCATCCCTGTCTCTCTCTGGTCTGTTCCATCTCTCCATCCAGTCAGCCCTCTCTCTCTCTACCTCCATGTCTCTCTCTGGTCTGTTCCGTCTTTCCATCCAGGGAACACTCCAGTCTAGAGATAGATCAACACATATAACTACAGGAACACTCCAGTCTAGAGATAGATGAACACATATAATAACTACAGGAACACTCCATTCTAGAGATAGATCAACACATATAACTACAGGAACACTCCATTCTAGAGATAGATCAACACATAGAACTACAGGAACACTTCAGTCTAGAGATAGATCAACACATATAACTACAGGAACACTCCAGTCTAGTGATAGATCAACACATAGAACTACAGGAACACTCCAGTCTAGAGATAGATCAACACATATAACTACAGGAACACTCCAGTCTAGAGATAGATCAACACATAGAACTACAGGAACACTCCAGTCTAGAGATAGATCAACACATATAACTACAGGAACACTCCAGTCTAGTGATAGATCAACACATAGAACTACAGGAACACTCCAGTCTAGTGATAGATCAACACATATAACTACAGGAACACTCCAGTCTAGTGATAGATCAACACATAGAACTACAGGAACACTCCAGTCTAGAGATAGATCAACACATAGAACTACAGGAACACTCCAGTCTAGAGAAAGTAAAACATTGAAACAGTTGAAGAATATCAAGAGCGACAGGAGCGACAGGAGCGACCGTAGAGACCGTAGAGACCGTAGAGACCGTAGAGACCGTAGAGACCGTAGAGACCGTAGAGACCGTAGAGACCGTAGAGACCGTAGAGACCGTAGAGACAGGAGCGACAGGAGCGACAGGAGCGACCGTAGAGACCGTAGAGACCGTAGAGACCGTAGAGACCGTAGAGACCGGAGCGACCGGAGCGACAGGAGCGACCGTAGAGACCGTAGAGACCGTAGAGACCGTAGAGACCGGAGCGACCGGAGCGACAGTAGCGACCGTAGAGACCGTAGAGACCGTAGAGACCGTAGAGACCGTAGAGACCGTAGAGACCGTAGAGACAGGAGCGACCGTAGAGACCGTAGAGACCGTAGAGACCGTAGAGACAGGAGAGACAGGAGAGATAGTAGAGATAGCAGATAGCTGTGGTATTGATACCTCATTACACCTTTACATCCTCAGTGTGGTGATAACAGATAGCAGTGGTATTGATACCTCATTAGAGACCCCTTTACATGGGCCTCCTGAGTGGTGCTGTGGTCTAAGGTGCTGCATCGTAGTGCTAGCTGTGCCACTAGAGAACCTGGTTTGAGTCCAGGCTCTGTCGCAGCCGGCCGTGACCAGGAGATCCATGGGGCGGCGCACAATTGGCCCAGCGTCGTCCGGGTTAGGGCGGGATTTGGCCGGCAGGGAGGTTCCTGTCCCATCGTGCACTAGCACCTGGCCATTCCCGAGTCCGTTCCCGAGTCCGTACTGGAGTTGCAGCGATGAGACAAGACTGTAACAACCAATTGGATACCATGAAATTGGGGAGAAAAAAGGAGTAAAAAAAATACAATATGTACAAAAAAAACGATTTAAACATTTGTGTGTAGCCTGTCACACACACACAAACACAAACACAGGATGGACGGGGAGAGGGAATCAACTAGCTTTGTGGAACAGCCTTCTCTCGTCTAGGGTCTGTCTCCCTTCAGGAAGAGACAGGGGATGTGTTCCAAATGACACCCTATTCCGCCAGTGGGTTGAAGGTAGCCGAGTGGTGGGCCAGTAACCAAAAGGTCGATGGTTCGAATCCTGGAGCCGGCTAGGTGAAAATATGTTATTGAGCCCTTGAGCCAGGCACTGCACCTCAATTATCCTGTAAGTCGCTCTGGATAACAGCGTCTCCTAAATGACTAAAATGTATTTTATTTATTTTAAAATGTGAAGCTGTGGAGGGAGTTTACGGTACTGTACGATCTAAACTCTGGTACACATTTAACACCAGGGCAACAAGAAAGAGAACCCACTTCCTCAATCCTTTGGTAAAGAATATTAACGGCATGGGCGGGCTGGGCTGCAGTTGGACCTGATAATGACACTGCTTGTTGTATTCAAAGCAATAGACAAATCCTTCAAGGCTATACTCTCTGAGAGAGAGAGGGGGCGAAGAGAGAGAGGGGGCGAAGAGAGAGAGGGGGCGGGGCGAGAGAGAGAGAGAGGGGGAAAGAGAAAGAGAGGGGGCGAAGAGAGAGAGAGAGAGAGAGAGACAGGGGCGAAAGAGAGAGAGAGAGACGTGCACAGTGAGAGAGAGACTGGAGCACAGTGAGTGAGAGAGTGAGAGAGTGAGAGAGAGAGAAAACAAACTGTACTGTAACTGATTAACAGGAAATTGCTAAAAAGTCGTCCTAATCCTTACAGACCTCCTTGTGTTGTCGTTGACTTACAACTGCATGCTGGGAAAAGATAAAACTACCTTAAAAAAATAAAAAATAATAATTCCCTATCCTCCTCTCTCTCTCTCTCTCTCTCTCTCTCTCAATTAAATTCAATTCAATTCAAGGGGCTTTATTGGCATGGGAAACATGTGTTAACATTGCCAAAGCAAGTGAGGTAGATAATATACAAAAGTGAAATAAACAATAAAAATTAACAGTAAACATTACACATACAGAAGTTTCAAAGCAATAAAGACATTACAAATGTCATATTATATATATACAGTGTTGTAGCAATGTATAAATGGTTAAAGCACACAAGTTAAAATAAATAAACATAAATATGGGTTGTATTTACAATGGTGTTTGTTCTTCACTGGTTGCCCTTTTCTTGTGGCAACAGGTCACAAATCTTGCTGCTGTGATGGCACACTGTGGAATTTCACCCAGTAGATATGGGAGTTTATCAAAATTGGATTTGTTTTCGAATTCTTTGTGGATCTGTGTGATCTGAGGGAAATATGTGTCTCTAATATGGTCATACATTGGGCAGGAGGTTAGGAAGTGCAGCTCAGTTTCCACCTCATTTTGTGGGCAGTGAGCACATAGCCTGTCTTCTCTTGAGAGCCATGTCTGCCTACGGCGGCCTTTCTCAATAGCAAGGCTATGCTCACTGAGTCTGTACATAGTCAAAGCTTTCCTTAAGTTTGGGTCAGTCACAGTGGTCAGGTATTCTGCCACTGTGTACTCTCTGTTTAGGGCCAAATAGCATTCTAGTTTGCTCTGTTTGTTTGTTAATTCTTTCCAATGTGTCAAGTAATTATCTTTTTGTTTTCTCATGATTTGGTTGGGTCTAATTGTGCTGTTGTCCTGGGGCTCTGTGGGGTGTGTTTGTGAACAGAGCCCCAGGACCAGCTTGCTTAGGGGACTCTTCTCCAGGTTCATCTCTCTGTAGGTGATTGCTTTGTTATGGAAGGTTTGGGAATCGCTTCCTTTTAGGTGGTTGTAGAATTTAACGGCTCTTTTCTGGATTTTGATAATTATTGGGTATCGGCCTAATTCTGCTCTGCATGCATTATTTGGTGTTCTACGTTGTACACGGAGGATATTTTTGCAGAATTCTGCATGCAGAGTCTCAATTTGGTGTTTGTCCCATTTTGTGAAATCTCTCTCTCTCTCTCTCTCTCTCTCTCTCTCTCTCTCTCTCTCTCTCTCTCTCTCTCTCTCTCTCTCTCTCTCTCTCTCTCTCTCTCTCTCTCTCTCTCTCTCTCTCTTTCTTTCTCTCTTTCTCTCTCTCTTTCTCTCTTTCTTTCTCTCTTTCTCTCTTTCTCTCTCTCTCTCCTCACTGTGCTCCAGTCTCTCTCTCTCTCTCCTCACTGTGCTCCAGTCTCTCTCTCTCTCTCCTCACTGTGCTCCAGTCTCTCACTCTCTCTCCTCACTGTGCTCTAGTCTCTCTCTCTCTCTCCTCACTGTGCTCCACTCTCTCTCTCTCTCTCTCTCCTCACTGTGCTCCACTCTCTCCTCACTGTGCTCCTCTCTCTCTCTCTCTCTCTCCTCACTGTGCTCCACTCTCTCTCTCTCTCTCTCTCTCTCTCTCTCTCTCTCTCTCTCTCTCTCTCTCTCTCTCTCTCTCTCTCCTCACTGTGCTCCACTCTCTCTCTCTCGCTCTCGCTCTCGCTCTCGCTCTCGCTCTCTCTCTCTCTCGCTCTCTTCCCTCCCTCTCCCCTCCCCCTCTCTCTCTCTCTTTGCTCTCTCTCTATCTGTTATGTCTGTTTTGGGTATAACCTATAGTATAGTACAGTGTGTGGAGGCAGTAACTTTCCAACGTGATGTTTTATGTTCTCTTTCGACAACACTCTTTCTATAACAAAGTCATATTGGTAACACTAGGAGTTGTTGTGACAGCTCGTAACAGGTGTTATAATGCCGTAAATCAACAATATCCAAAAATGTATTGAGCTTCCTGCAGCCTTATAAAGTATTTCCTGCAACCTTATAAAGTATTTCCTGCCACCTTATAAAGTATTTCCTGCAGCCTTATAAAGTATTTCCTGCAACCTTATAAAGTATTTCCTGCAACCTTATAAAGTATTTCCTGCAACCTTATAAAGTATTTCCTGCCACCTTATAAAGTATTTCCTGCCACCTTATAAAGTATTTCCTGCAACCTTATAAAGTGTTGTCTGATATTAATGTACCCATGTTGTCTGATATTAATGTACCCATGTTGTCTGATATTAATGTACCCGTGTTGTCTGATAGTAATGTACCCATGTTGTCTGATATTAATGTACCCATGTTGTCTGATATTAATGTACCCGTGTTGTCTGATATTAATGTACCCGTGTTGTCTGATATTAATGTACCCGTGTTGTCTGATATTAATGTACCCGTGTTGTCTGATATTAATGTACCCGTGTTGTCTGATATTAATGTACCCATGTTGTCTGATATTAATGTACCCGTGTTGTCTGATATTAATGTACCCGTGTTGTCTGATATTAATGTACCCGTGTTGTCTGATATTAATGTACCCGTGTTGTCTGATATTAATGTACCCGTGTTGTCTGATATTAATGTACCCGTGTTGTCTGATATTAATGTACACGTGTTGTCTGATATTAATGTACCCGTGTTGTCTGATACTAATTTACCCGTGTTGTCTGATATTAATGTACCCATGTTGTCTGATATTAATGTACCCATGTTGTCTGATATTAATGTACCCATGTTGTCTGATACTAATTTACCCGTGTTGTCTGATAGTAATGTACCCGTGTTGTCTGATAGTAATGTACCCGTGTTGTCTGATAGTAATGTACCCATGTTGTCTGATAGTAATGTACCCATGTTGTCTGATATTAATGTACCCGTGTTGTCTGATATTAATGTACCCATGTTGTCTGATAGTAATGTACCCGTGTTGTCTGATAGTAATGTACCCGTGTTGTCTGATATTAATGTACCCATGTTGTCTGATAGTAATGTACCCATGTTGTCTGATATTAATGTACCCATGTTGTCTGATAGTAATGTACCCGTGTTGTCTGATATTAATGTACCCGTGTTGTCTGATAGTAATGTACCCGTGTTGTCTGATAGTAATGTACCCGTGTTGTCTGATATTAATGTACCCATGTTGTCTGATAGTAATGTACCCATGTTGTCTGATATTAATGTACCCATGTTGTCTGATAGTAATGTACCCATGTTGTCTGATAGTAATGTACCCATGTTGTCTGATATTAATGTACCCATGTTGTCTGATAGTAATGTACCCATGTTGTCTGATATTAATGTACCCATGTTGTCTGATAGTAATGTACCCGTGTTGTCTGATATTAATGTACCCATGTTGTCTGATAGTAATGTACCCGTGTTGTCTGATAGTAATGTACCTGTGTTGTCTGATATTAATGTACCCATGTTGTCTGATAGTAATGTACCCATGTTGTCTGATATTAATGTACCCATGTTGTCTGATAGTAATGTACCCATGTTGTCTGATAGTAATGTACCCATGTTGTCTGATATTAATGTACCCATGTTGTCTGATAGTAATGTACCCATGTTGTCTGATAGTAATGTACCCGTGTTGTCTGATATTAATGTAATCAGCAGGTTTCAATGCAAGCTGCCCTCTCTGTTACCGGGTTCCTGACTCAAGCATACAGACACAATCACACCCTCAAGGCATACACTCCCTCACGCACGCACACAGATGCATAAGATAAACGCTAGTCAGCACTTTTACCAGGATGTCACCAACATCCTGAGTACACCCCTATCCGCTCTGTGGCGGAATATCTGCATCAATCACAGCTTCTGGGATGTTGTTGTTACGTCTGCTACTACTATGATAGGACAAGACTGACTCAGAGAGAGAGAGAGAGAGAGAGCTTTACTAGACAGAGAGAGAGAGAGAGAGAGATTTACTAGACTGACTCAGAGACAGACTGTAGCCTCAGAGAGAGAGAGCTTTCTAGTTATGGATTCAGTAGGAACAACAGATGGTCTACAATGGAAGTGTATGTATGTATTAGGTATAATGTATAATATGTAATGTATAATGTGTTTCATTGTTGTTGTGATTGAGTGATTGACACTTGACACTGTTGTTGTGATTGACACGTCCACTGCTTTGGATCAGGATGAATTAGACGGAATAGTCAACTGATTTTAAAGGGGGAAACGTCGCCAGTCAGTTTCAGTGGAAGAGTCTGTGATGAAACTTGACGTAGTTCTTTGTTCACACTTATTCAATTCTTCCTCTTCCAGTTCACAAACAGCTTTACACTCTAAAAAATGATGGGTTACTGGTGCTGGGTTATTGGTGCTGGGTGCTGGGTTATTGGTGCTGGGTTATTGGTGCTGGGTTATTGGTGCTGGGTTATTGGTGCTGGGTTATTGGTGCCACCCATGAGAGTAAATGCCATTCCTGTTAATCTGTTCTGTTGTATAGTTTTCACGTTAAGGTCGAACATTGACATTTTTTTGCAGATTCAATGACGTTTACAGAAGTGCATGAGTTCCCTAAAAGCCCATGTAAATGTTTGGAAACAATAAGGTCTCGTGTACATTATTATAATATGTAATAAATCATAGTAATATTATAGAAGAATGTGTGTAAAAAAACAAAAAAACATTTGAATTTGCAGTATGTAAATTTAACATTGATGAACAGGAATTACATTTACGCTCACCGGTGGCCAATAAGATCTAGCTGAAAGCCACGCCCCTAATAAGCCTTTCGTCCTGAAAACAACCTAAGGATTACATTAAAAAAGACACAGCTGATTGGTCAACTCAGCATGAAAGTTAATAAACCCAGCTGATAGGCCAACCCAGCGTGAAAGTTAATATACCCAGCTGATTGGTCAACCCAGCATGAAAGTTAATATACCCAGCTGATAGGTCAACTCAGCATGAAAGTTAATAAACCCAGCTGATAGGTCAACCCAGCATGAAAGTTAATAAACCCAGCTGATAGGCCAACCCAGCATGAAAGTTAATAAACCCAGCTGATTGGTCAACCCAGCATGAAAGTTAATAAACCCAGCTGATAGGCCAACCCAGCATGAAAGTTAATAAACCCAGCTGATGGTTAAATGAACCCATGTTTGTTTAGTTATTCCTGCAACCCAACTGGCTGGGTCTATAACCCAGGGTGTGTTCTGTCCAATATTGACCCAGTGCTGGGTTACTAAATAACCCAGGGTGTGTTCTGTCCAGTATTGACCCAGTGCTGGGTTACTAAATAACCCAGGGTGTGTTCTGTCCAATATTGACCCGGTGCTGGGTTACTAAATAACCCAGGGTGTGTTCTGTCCAATATTGACCCGGTGCTGGGTTACTAAATAACCCAGGGTGTGTTCTGTCCAATATTGACCCGGTGCTGGGTTACTAAATAACCCAGGGTGTGTTCTGTCCAATATTGACCCGGTGCTGGGTTACTAAATAAACCAGGGTGTGTTCTGTCCAATATTGACCCAGTGCTGGGTTACTAAATAACCCAGGGTGTGTTCTGTCCAATATTGACCCAGTGCTGGGTTACTAAATAACCCAGGGTGTGTTCTGTCCAATATTGACCCAGTGCTGGGTTACTAAATAACCCAGGGTGTGTTCTGTCCAATATTGACCCAGTGCTGGGTTACTAAATAACCCAGGGTGTGTTCTGTCCAATATTGACCCAGTGCTGGGTTACTAAATAACCCAGGGTGTGTTCTGTCCAATATTGACCCAGTGCTGGGTTACTAAATAACCCAGGGTGTGTTCTGTCCAATATTGACCCAGTGCTGGGTTACTAAATAACCCAGGGTGTGTTCTGTCCAATATTGACCCAGTGCTGGGTTACTAAATAACCCAGGGTGTGTTCTGTCCAATATTGACCCAGTGCTGAGTTACTAAATAACCCAGGGTGTGTTCTGTCCAATATTGACCCAGTGCTGGGTTACTAAATAACCCAGGGTGTGTTCTGTCCAATATTGACCCAGTGCTGGGTTACTAAATAACCCAGGGTGTGTTCTGTCCAATATTGACCCAGTGCTGGGTTACTAAATAACCCAGGGTGTGTTCTGTCCAATATTGACCCAGTTCTGGGTTACTAAATAACCCAGGGTGTGTTCTGTCCAATATTGACCCAGTGCTGGGTTACTAAATAACCCAGGATGTGTTCTGTCCAATATTGACCCAGTGCTGGGTTACTAAATAACCCAGGGTGTGTTCTGTCCAATATTGACCCAGTGCTGGGTTACTAAATAACCCAGGGTGTGTTCTGTCCAATATTGACCCAGTGCTGGGTTACTAAATAACCCAGGGTGTGTTCTGTCCAATATTGACCCAGTGCTGGGTTACTAAATAACCCAGGGTGTGTTCTGATTGGGTTATTTTTAATCCTGCATTTTTTAGATTGGGGATGAATCAGCTAGACACTGCAGTATAAAGTCATTGTTTAGATTGGGGATGAATCAGCTAGACACTGCAGTATAAAGTCATTGTTTAGATTGGGGATGAATCAGCTAGACACTGCAGTATAAAGTCATTGTTTAGATTGGGGATGAATCAGCTAGACACTGCAGTATAAAGTCATTGTTTAGATTGGGGATGAATCAGCTAGACACTGCAGTATAAAGTCATTGTTTAGATTGGGGATGAATCAGCTAGACACTGCAGTATAAAGTCATTGTTTAGATTGGGGATGAATCAGCTAGACACTGCAGTATAAAGTCATTTTTAAGAGGAAACAGGAAGTTTTACTGGACGTCCACTTCCTCCTTCTCTGTCACCCATCCCCTTTCTTCTTCTTCCTCTTTCCAGGTCTCCAGTAGTGGTTGAGGAGGTGGTCTGTCTGCACCCAGCATGGATGATCGTCCTGGGCCACAACCATCATACTCTTCCTCCCATCTCACTGGCTCCACCACCACCCCCACCACCTCTCCTTCTCCTCCACCACCAAGTCTCTGAGGCTGAGTAAACCTAGCCGGGCCTCCACCACCCCACCATCACCCCACCACCACCCAGACCCAACCACCCCGCCACCACAGTGGGTCTTCAGACCCAACCACCCCACCACACAGACCCCATCACCCCACCATCACCCCATCACCCCACCACCCAGACCCAACCACCCAACCATCACAGTGGGTCCTCAGACCTAGCCAGCCCACCATCACAGTGGGTCCTCAGACCTAGCCAGCCCACCATCACAGTGGGTCCTCAGACCTAGCCAGCCCACCACCACAGTGGGTCCTCAGACCTAGCCAGCCCACCATCACCCCACCTCTCTGTCACCATGACACACATGGACTACGAATACACCCTGTTGTGTTCCTCGACGGAGGACTACAGGAAGAGACCTCTGAAACTACAGGTGGACGACAGCCCCATGAGCCTGTTCGCGGTGCTGGAGGTGAAACGTGACCCTATCCATCTCCACCGACCCTGGTGCACCCTGGGATGTGGTACGAGCACCCTGACCTGCTTCAGGAAGGTTAAACTGTACAGCTTCCTGTTCGGCCTCACCGTCATGTTCCTCATCATGGCTTCCTATATCCTCACTGGGGACAAGAAGGGCCTCCTCTTGACCCCGTCCCCGTATCATTTCTCTACGGTCCCTAACTCGGGGTCCGGGGCTGGGCCCTACCCCTTTAATGTGTCTTCTGCCAAGGACTATGCTCCCATTAAACTGGTGGTGAAGACCATAGCGTCCAAGGTGGAGTTCAGTACGACTAGACAGCTGCCAGAACGTAAGGCACTAATACACAGTGAGCCACATGTAAGTACTGCACTGTAGTCTGTGTGTGTGTTTGTCTCTGTGTGTGTCTCTGTGTGTATGTCTGTGTGTCTCTGTGTGTGTCTGTGTGTGTGTGTGTGTGTGTGTGTGTGTGTGTGTGTGTGTGTGTGTGTGTGTGTGTGTGTGTGTGTGTGTGTGTGTGTGTGTGTGTGTGTGTGTGTGTGTGCATTATATTGATCTGTATCTTCATTAAAAGTCTCAGTAAAATAGAATTGTTGTAGATTGTTTGGAAAGTTTAAATATATTTACATTCACACCAGGTTCAAATAGAATATATTTACATTCACACCAGGTTCAAATAGAATATATTTACATTCACACCAGGTTCAAATAGAATATATTTACATTCACACCAGGTTCAAATAGAATATATTTACATTCACACCAGGTTCAAATAGAATATATTTACATTCACACCAGGTTCAAATAGAATATATTTACATTCACACCAGGTTCAAATAGAAATAAATTTGATAACATTCCCTTATCATATTCTAGTTTTTCCAATTCGTTAGCCGAAATAACAATTGGCAACACATCCTTCTGAATCCAAACAACTAATTTAGGACCAAAACAACATAAGATAATTCCAATGGAAGTCAGGGAGGAGCAGGAGGGGCTGAACTCTGATGTTACACTGGTACTTATTAATACGTGGGAGAAGAGGTTTGCTAGTTTGTTCTCAGGTAACGGAAATGTGTCGTATCTTGAGGAATAATCGTATAAAGACACATGTTCCCTGAAAACTAAACTGGAAAACACCATGTCAAAACCCTCTTGTATTATTTGGATGTCAGAAACTGAACCTGCAGAATGTTATAATTATGTTGTCAATTGGTGCAGAAGATGGAGTCTAATGATCAACCAGACAGATAATGACTTGGTGTACAAGATGGAGACTAATGATCAACCAGACTAAAACACAGATAATGACTTGGTGTAGAAGATGGAGACTAATGATCAACCAGACTAAAACACAGATAAGACTTGGTGTAGAAGATGGAGACTAATGATCAACCAGACTAAAACACAGATAATGACTTGGTGTAGAAGATGGAGACTAATGATCAACCAGACAATCAGACAGATCATTTATTATTTTAGATAAACAGCTATTAATAGAGGTCTTTTTCAATGTTGTTTTGGTGAAGAACATCTTGAGTTCACTAGCAACTCTAATCATCTGGGTCTTTTTATTGATGAACATATGTACCTTTCGATACGCACATCATCTGTCCGACTCAGGAAGTAGAGCTCCTGCGGGGGTTATAGGACAAACAAAACCACTCAAAGGTATTGGTTCTGCCACGTACTCCAAACTGTATCAGACTGTGTCCTGTTCTGGACTGTTCAGCACCAGTGTGAGGTGCTAAGAGGTGTTTTAAATACGAACACGTCCATAACAGAGCAGTACGTTGCTTTTTAGGTGTCCACAAGTCGGCACCGATACTTGTAATAACTGGGGACGTGGGCTGGGGAACCCTGTGAGGTGAGATGGAGGGCATGTATGGTGAGACAGGTGTGGGCCTTTACATGTATGGTGAGACAGGTGTGGGCCTTTACATGTATGGTGAGACAGGTGTGTGCCTTTACATGTATGGTGAGACAGGTGTGTGCCTTTACATGTATGGTGAGACAGGTGTGGGCCTTTACATGTATGGTGAGACAGGTGGGCCTTTACATGTATGGTGAGACAGGTGTGTGCCTTTACATGTATGGTGAGACAGGTGTGTGCCTTTACATGTATGGTGAGACAGGTGTGTGCCTTTACATGTATGGTGAGACAGGTGTGTGCCTTTACATGTATGGTGAGACAGGTGTGTGCCTTTACATGTATGGTGAGACAGGTGTGTGCCTTTACATGTATGGTGAGACAGGTGTGTGCCTTTACAAATCATGTCCAGTCAATTGAATTTACCACAGGTGGACTCCAAGCAAGTTGTAGAAACATCTCAAGGATGATCAATGGAAACAGGATGCACCTGAGCTCAATTTCGAGTCTCATAGCAAAGGGGCTGAATACTGTTGTAAATAAGCTATTTCTGCTTTTTATATATTGCAAAAATTGCTAAAAACCTGTTTTCGCTTTTGTCATTATGGGGTATTGTGTGTAGATTGCTGAGGATTTTATTTTATTTAATCCGTTTTAGAATAAGGCTGTAACGTAACTAAATGTGGATAAAGGGAAGGAGTCTGAATACTTTTCCGACTGCACAGTATATAGTGCACTACTTTGGTCCAGGGCACTTAAGAACCTCTGGTCAAAACTAGTGCACTATGAAGGGAATAGGGTTCCAGCAGTGCACTATGAAGGGAATAGGGTGCCAGCAGTGCACTATGAAGGGAATAGGGTTCCAGCAGTGCACTATGAAGGGAATAGGGTGCCAGCAGTGCACTATGAAGGGAATAGGGTGCCAGCAGTGCACTATGAAGGGAATAGGGTGCCAGCAGTGCACTATGAAGGGAATAGGGTGCCAGCAGTGCACTATGAAGGGAATAGGGTTCCATTTGGCATGCATGTAGCCTCACTTCACTGATTGGCTCTACCACTTCCTGTTCCTGGCCCTGCCGTCTCACCTCAACGCCTGATTCGATTAAATCCTTAATGTTATAGATAATGGTTGGTGCCGAGGCTGTTTGCATCCAGGGCCGGCCCTAGCCTTTTTGGGGGCCCTACACACAAGATTTGGGTGGCCTCCCCATCTCGCAAAGAAAAATGTACGTTTTAAAGTAAATTTCCTTTAATTCTACAGATTTTGCCATGGGGTGTAGAGACTTTTTTTTGTTGTTGCCATTTTAAAGAATATTTCCTGGAATTCTACACATTTGACCAAGACTTATGCCATGTTAATGATATCTGATTGAGAGTGACTAACAAAATCAATGGAAGCCCCCATGAGGCCAGGGCCCGCTGGGCAACATGACCTGACTGCCCGCTTATGTGGCTTATGCCTCGAGCCGGCCCTGTTTGCATCACACCTAATTTCTTATTGAACAAGCTAATGAGAAAGGGACCTTGTTGCCGACACAATCAATACTACATCACCTCGCTGGCCAGTTAAAGAAACATACATCTATCGCACATTTCTCTCTCTCTGTCTCTCTGTCTCTCTCTCTCTCTCTCTCTCTCTGTCTCTCTCTCTCTCTCTCTCTCTCTCTCTCTCTCTCTCTCTCTCTCTGTCTCTCTCTCTGTCTCTGTCTCTCTGTCTCTCTGTCTCTCTGTCTCTCTGTCTCTCTGTCTCTCTCTCTCTCTCTCTCTCTCTCTCTCTCTCTCTCTCTCTCTCTCTCTCTCTCTCTCTCTCTCTCTCTCTCTCTCTCTCTCTCTCTCTCTCTCGTCTCTCTGTCTCTCTCTCTCTCTCTGTCTCTCTGTCTCTCTGTCTCTCTGTCTCTCTGTCTCTCTGTCTCTCTGTCTCTCTCTCTCTCTCTCTCTCTCTCTCTCTCTCTCTCTCTCTCAATTCAATTCAATTCAATTCAAGGGGCTTTATTGGCATGGGAAACATGTGTTAACATTGCCAAAGCAAGTGAGGTAGGTAATATACAAAAGTCAAATAAACAATAAAAATGAACAGTAAACATTACACATACAGAAGTTTCAAAACAATAAAGACATTACAAATGTCATATTATATATATGCAGTGTTGTAACAATGTACAAATGGTTAAAGCACACAAGTTAAAATAAATAAACATAAATATGGGTTGTATTTACAGTGGTGTTTGTTCTTCACTGGTTGCCCTTTTCTTGTGGCAACAGGTCACAAATCTTGCTGCTGTGATGGCACACTGTGGAATTTCACCCAGTAGATATGGGAGTTTATCAAAATTGGATTTGTTTTCGAATTCTTTGTGGATCTGTGTAATCTGAGGGAAATATGTCTCTCTAATATGGTCATACATTGGGCAGGAGGTTAGGAAGTGCAGCTCAGTTTCCACCTCATTTTGTGGGCAGTGTGCACATAGCCTGTCTTCTCTTGAGAGCCATGTCTGCCTACGGCGGCCTTTCTCAATAGCAAGGCTATGCTCACTGAGTCTGTACATAGTCAAAGCTTTCCTTAAGTTTGGGTCAGTCACAGTGGTCAGGTATTCTGCCACTGTGTACTCTCTGTTTAGGGCCAAATAGCATTCTAGTTTGCTCTGTTTTTTTGTTAATTCTTTCCAATGTGTCAAGTAATTATCTTTTTGTTTTCTCATGATTTGGTTGGGTCTAATTGTGCTGTTGTCCTGGGGCTCTGTGGGGTGTGTTTGTGTTTGTGAACAGAGCCCTAGGACCAGCTTGCTTAGGGGACTCTTCTCCAGGTTCATCTCTCTGTAGGTGATGGCTTTGTTATGGAAGGTTTGGGAATCGCTTCCTTTTAGGTGGTTGTAGAATTTAACGGCTCTTTTCTGGATTTTGATAATTAGTGGGTATCGGCCTAATTCTGCTCTGCATGCATTATTTGGTGTTCTACGTTGTACACGGAGGATATTTTTGCAGAATTCTGCATGCAGAGTCTCAATTTGGTGTTTGTCCCATTTTGTGAAATCTTGGTTGGTGAGCGGACCCCAGACCTCACAACCATAAAGGGCAATGGGCTCTATGACTGATTCAAGTATTTTTAGCCAGATCCTAATTGGCATGTTGAAATTTATGTTCCTTTTGATGGCATAGAAGGCCCTTCTTGCCTTGTCTCTCAGATCGTTCACAGCTTTGTGGAAGTTACCTGTGGTGCTGATGTTTAGGCCGAGGTATGTATAGTTTTTTGTGTGCTCTAGGGCAACGGTGTCTAGATGGAATTTGTGGTCCTGGTGACTGGACCTTTTTTGGAACACCATTATTTTGGTCTTACTGAGATTTACTGTCAGGGCCCAGGTCTGACAGAATCTGTGCAGAAGATCTAGGTGCTGCTGTAGGCCCTCCTTGGTTGGTGACAGAAGCACCAGATCATCAGCAAACAGTAGACATTTGACTTCGGATTCTAGTAGGGTGAGACCGGGTGCTGCAGACTGTTCTAGTGCCCGCGCCAATTCGTTGATATATATGTTGAAGAGGGTGGGGCTTAAGCTGCATCCCTGTCTCACCCCACGACCCTGTGTGAAGAAATGTGTGTGTTTATTGCCAATTTTAACCGCACACTTGTTGTTTGTGTACATGGATTTTATAATGTCGTATGTTTTACCCCCAACACCACTTTCCATCAATTTGTATAGCAGACCCTCATGCCAAATTGAGTCGAAGGCTTTTTTGAAATCAACAAAGCATGAAAAGACTTTGCCTTTGTTTTGGTTTGTTTGGTTGTCAATTAGGGTGTGTAGGGTGAATACATGGTCTCTCTCATGGTCTCTCTCTCTCTCTCTCTGTCTCTCTCTCTGTCTCTCTCTCTCTGTCTCTCTCTCTCTCTGTCTCTCTCTGTCTCTCTGTCTCTGTCTCTGTCTCTGTCTCTCTCTGTCTCTCTCTCTCTCTCTGTCTCTCTCTCTGTCTCTCTCTCTCTCTGTCTCTCTCTCTCTCTGTCTCTGTCTCTCTCTGTCTCTCTCTCTCTCTCTGTCTCTCTCTCTGTCTCTCTCTCTCTCTCTGTCTCTCTCTCTGTCTCTCTCTGTCTCTCTCTCTCTCTCTGTCTCTCAATGACTGATAGTGAGTGATTCAGCTCCATGGTTTAACAGTCCGTTTCTCTCGTCTCTACAGATGTTTTCCGTTATCCCCCACAAGTTTCTTCCCAACGTCAAGAACCCCTGTTGGTACGAGGAGCACACCGGGAATGTCACCAGGGACCCTTACAGGAAAAACCTTTACGCCCGTTACTCTCGCCGCTTCAGAACCGTGTTTGAGTACCTGAGGAAGGCTTTCCGAGAACACGTGTACCGCCGCGGGGGGAAACACTACCGCATGCGCTGCCTACCTTACTTCTACATCATAGGTCAGCCGAAGTGTGGCACCACAGACCTGTACGACAGGCTGCAGCTGCACCCGGAGGTCAGGTTCACCACCTTCAAGGAGCCGCACTGGTGGACCAGGAAGAGGTTTGGTGAGTTTTACTGGAGAGTTAGGAGACACACACACACAGTCATACACACACACACACGCAGTCACAAACACAGTCACGCACACACACACACAGTAATTAACAGCTTCAACAACTTTGCCTGACCCTTCACCTTGCTGGAGCCGAGAAGGCTGGTGTGTGTGTGTGTGTGTGTGTTTGTGTGTGTGTGTGTGTGTGTGTGTGTGTGTGTGTGTGTGTGTGTGTGTGTGTGTGTGTGTGTGTGTGTGTGTGTGTGTGTGTGTGTGTGTGTGTGTGTGTGTGTGTGTGTGTGTGTGTGTGTGTGTGTGTGTGTGTGTGTGTGTGTGTGTGTGTGTGTGGGGAGCTCATGGGCTGGATAGCCTGAATAAGTATTACAGAACTAGATCAATTAATGGAGAGTTATCCAGGTACACAGCGTGAACTGGGTTTTCTACCTGAATGTTAACTTTTACTGCCTCAGAAACCCGGATCCGGGAGCACCCCCCACCCCCCACACACTGATTAGCATAGCTAGCATAGCTTCAGAAGTAGATAGTAGCATCTAAATATCATTAAATCACAAGTCCAAGACACCAGATGAAAGATACAGATCTTGTGAATAAAGCCACCATTTCAGATTTTTAAAATGTTTTACAGGGAAGACAAAATATGTAAATCTATTAGCTAAACACGTTAGCAAAATACACCACTATTCTAACTCCATCAGTTTCTTACTCCTTCAGGTGCTATCACCAATTCGGCTCAACTAAGATATTGATATCCACTAACCAAGAAAAAACCTCTTCAGATGACAGTCTGATAACATATTCATGGTATAGGATAGTTTTTGTTAGAAAAAAGTGCATATTTCAGGTAGAAATCACAGTTTACAATTGCACCCACCATCACAAATCGACTAGAATTACTAGATAGAGCAACGTGTATGACCCATTTACTCATCATAAAACATTTCATAAGAATAGACAAAGCATAGCAATGGAAAGACCCAGTTCTTGTGATTTCAGACCATATTTCAGATTTTCTAAGCGTTTTTCAGCGAAAACACAATAAATCGATAAGTTAGCATACTACATGTGCAAACGTTACCAGAGCATCGATTCCAGCCAAAGAGCGCTATAACGTAACCACCGCCAAAAGATATTAATTTTTTCACTAACCTTCTCAGAATTCTTCCGATGACACTCCTGTAACATCATTTTACAACATACATATACAGTTTGTTCGAAAAGGTGCATATTTAGCCATACAAAACCGTGGTTACACAATAAAAATACTAGGAAATCAAGCCTCAATATGTCTGACGTCATCTATCAGAGTGATCTAGTTTAATTAAAAGCTAATCATATACTTGACTAAAAAATACAGGGTTGACAGGAATCGAAAGACAAATTAGTTCTTAATGCAACCGCTGATTTACATTTTTAAAATTATCCTTACTTTTCAATACAGGGTTCGCCAAGTGAAGCTATACCAAAGCTATACCAAACAAAATGGCGAAATATGCGTTTAAAATATTTCGACAGAACAACAATTTATCATATTAAATATTGCTTACTTTGAGCTGTTCTTCCATCATATTCTTGGGCAATGTATCCTTTCTATGTTATAAACGTCTTTTGGTCGATAGATGTCCTCTGTCCTTCGAAATATCCACTAACGATCGAACGGGACCACAAAACGTGTCCAAAGTTTCAGAGTGCACAACAAAGAAATTCCTCAAAATCGCACTAAACGGATATAAATTGCTATAAAACGGTTTAAATTAACTACCTTATGATGTTTCTAAGTCCTATATCGAATTAAATTACAGACGGATACATTTCAAGTTGATAACCGAGCCTGTGAAAATGGCGTCCGGAGGTCCCATCCTGCGTAAGGGCGAGCGTCGAAAGGGGGGCTACTCTCACTCCTTGGTGTTTTATAACCTCTGAGAGCTACCTAGAAGGCCCATTCCACTTCTCATTGGTTACTGACATCCAGGGGAAGGCGGGTGCAGTTCGTGTCGTTCCATAGGATAGACAGAGACCTTAAAAACTGATCTGAAACCAGAGCTTCGCTCTCAGACCTTTCACTGTCTGTCATGGATTTCGCTGTAGAAAGTGTTCTGGGTCACCCACAGACATAATTTCAACGTTGTATGAAACTAGAAGGTGTTTTCTATCCAATATAATTAATAATATGCATATTGTACGAGCAAGAATTGAGTACTAGGCAGTTTAATTTGGAGACGACAAAATGCTAATTCGGAACAGCACCCCCTGTAGTCGCAAGAAGTTAATCAGGAATCCGCTTTCCTTCTTTCTTTACTTTCAGCTTGTAATGAGTATTTTACTAGTTTTTTTTACAGGGTATTTGACAGGGTATTTGACAGGGTATTTTACTAGGTATTTGACAGGGTATTTGACAGAGTATGTTACAGGGTATTTGCCATGGTATTTGACAGGGTATTTTACAGGGTATTTGCCATGGTATTTGACAGGGTATTTTACAGAGTATTTTACAAGTTTATTGACAGGGTATTTTACAGGGTATTTTACAGGGTATTTTCAAGGTATGGTGCTTCTCAAGAAAACTGCATTCAGACGATTTTAGATGATAATGTTTCACAGTTTTCTTTCCCGATACAGTAGGCCTCAGTCGTCATTACTCAGAGCGGTTTTCTTTCCCAATACAGTAGGCCTCAGTCGTCATTACTCAGAGCGGTTTTCTTTCCCGATACAGTAGGCCTCCGTCGTCATTACTCAGAGCAGTTTCCTTTCCCGATACAGTAGGCCTCCGTCGTCATTACTCAGAGCAGTTTTCTTTCCCGATACAGTAGGCCTCCGTCGTCATTACTCAGAGCAGTTTTCTTTCCCGATACAGTAGGCCTCCGTCGTCATTACTCAGAGCAGTTTTCTTTCCCGATACAGTAGGCCTCCGTCGTCATTACTCAGAGCAGTTTCCTTTCCCGATACAGTAGGCCTCCGTCGTCATTACTCAGAGCAGTTTTCTTTCCCGATACAGTAGGCCTCCGTCGTCATTACTCAGAGCAGTTTTCTTTCCCGATACAGTAGGCCTCAGTCGTCATTACTCAGAGCAGTTTTCTTTCCCGATACAGTAGGCCTCTGTCGTCATTACTCAGAGCAGTTTTCTTTCCCGATACAGTAGGCCTCCGTCGTCATTACTCAGAGCAGTTTTCTTTCCCGATACAGTAGGCCTCCGTCGTCATTACTCAGAGCAGTTTTCTTTCCCGATACAGTAGGCCGCAGTCATCATTACTCAGAGCAGTTTTCTTTCCCGATACAGTAGGCCTCCGTCGTCATTACTCAGAGCAGTTTTCTTTCCCGATACAGTAGGCCTCAGTCGTCATTACTCAGAGCAGTTTTCTTTCCCGATACAGTAGGCCTCAGTCGTCATTACTCAGAGCAGTTTTCTTTCCCGATACAGTAGGCCTCAGTCATCATTACTCAGAGCAGTTTTCTTTCCCGATACAGTAGGCCTCAGTCGTCATTACTCAGAGCAGTTTTCTTTCCCGATACAGTAGGCCTCAGTCGTCATTACTCAGAGCAGTTTTCTTTCCCGATACAGTAGGCCTCAGTCGTCATTACTCAGAGCAGTTTTCTTTCCCGATACAGTAGGCCTCAGTCGTCATTACTCAGAGCAGTTTTCTTTCCCGATACAGTAGGCCTCAGTCGTCATTACTCAGAGCAGTTTTCTTTCCCGATACAGTAGTCCGCAGTCATCATTACTCAGAGCAGTTTTCTTTCCCGATACAGTAGGCCTCCGTCGTCATTACTCAGAGCAGTTTTCTTTCCCGATACAGTAGGCCTCAGTCGTCATTACTCAGAGCAGTTTTCTTTCCCGATACAGTAGGCCTCAGTCGTCATTACTCAGAGCAGTTTTCTTTCCCGATACAGTAGGCCTCAGTCATCATTACTCAGAGCAGTTTTCTTTCCCGATACAGTAGGCCTCAGTCGTCATTACTCAGAGCAGTTTTCTTTCCCGATACAGTGGGCCTCAGTCATCATTACTCAGAGCAGTTTTCTTTCCCGATACAGTAGGCCTCAGTCGTCATTACTCAGAGCAGTTTTCTTTCCCGATACAGTAGGCCTCAGTCGTCATTACTCAGAGCAGTTTTCTTTCCCGATACAGTAGGCCTCAGTCGTCATTACTCAGAATAGGTTTTTCTTAATACAGTGCATTCAGAAAATCTTCAGACCCCTTGACTTTTTACACATTTTGTTATGTTACAGCCTTATTCTAAAATGTATTCAATAGTTTTTTCCCCGTCATCAATCTATAAAACATTATCTCATATTGACAAAGCAAAAACAGGTTTTTAGACATTTTTGCAAAGTTATTAAAAATAATAATCTTAAATATAACATTTGCATAAGTATTCAGACCCTTTACTCGATATTTTGTTGAATCACCTTTGGCAGCGATTACAGCCTCGAGTCTTCTTGGGTATGACGCTACAAGCTTGGCACACCTGTATTTGGGGAGTTTCTCCCATTCTTCTCTGCAGATCCTCTCAAGCTCTGTCAGGTTGGATGGGGAGTGTCACTGCCCAGCTATTTTCAGGTCTCTCCAGAGATGTTAGATCCAGTTGAGGTCCAGGCTCTGGCTGGGCCACTCAAGGACATTCAGAGACTTGTCCCGAAACCACTCCTGTGATGTCTTGGCTGTGCTTAGGGTCATTGTCCTGTTGGAAGGTGAACCTCCGCCCCAGTCTGAGGTCCTGAGAACTCTGGAGCCGGTTGTCATCAAGGATCTCTCTGTACTTTGCTCCGTTTATCTTTCCCTCGATCCTGACTAGTCACCTTATGTAAATAAGGTATTTATGTTTAGTTTTTTTCATAAATCTGCAAACATTTATAAAAAACAGTTTTTTCTTAGACACTATGGGGTATTGTGTGTAGATTGATGAGGGAAATGTTTTATTTAATCCATTTTAGAATAATACTGTAATGTAACAAAATGTGGAAAAAGTCAAGGGGTCTGAATACTTTCTGTATATACTATGTACTGTATATACTATGTACTGTATATACTATGTACTGTATATACTATGTACTGTATATACTATGTACTGTATATACTGTATATACTATGTACTGTATATATTATGTACTGTATATATTATGTACTGTACATGCTATGTACTGTATATACTATATACTGTATAAACTATGTACTGTATATGCTATGTACTGTATATACTATGTACTGTATATACTATGTACTGTATATACTATGTACTGTATATACTGTATATACTATGTCCTGTATACACTATGTACTGTATATACTATGTACTGTATACACTATGTACTGTATATACTGTATATACTATGTATGCCAGGTCCAGGTGTGACATAAGTGGGCCCCTGACCCCCAAAAAGAAGATTAGCCATGTCAGCTAACAATTTCTACACCTAAACATGTAGTAATCATGGCCGAATACCGACCGGGGGGCCCTGACCTCCTGACCCCCCCCCCCATTGATTTCTAACTCAAATATCATATTAACATGGCATAAGTAATATTTATTTTTGTAGAATTGCAGGAAATTTGCTTTAAAACGTTAACGTTTCATTCCACCATCAAGAGGGGGGTGCCATTAAAATGTTTTGCTGGCTTAGGGCCCCCAAAAGGCTAGAGCCGACCCTGGCACTGACCTTACTTTGGGGATGTGGCTAAAGCCACTAAAAACGGACAGAGCAGTCCATTAGTCTTTGAAGCCCTATTGCAGTGTACCGTGCAGGTGTGTTGCTCTGGATAAGAGTGTCTGCTGGGGGGAGTGTTTGGGTGTGTATGTGCCTTGCGGGTGTGTGTGGAGTATAAATGAACCCACGGTTTCCTGTTGTTTCCTGTTGTGATGGTATTGCACCATTAGATATCCTGTCAAATGCTACAGTACAAACCCAACTGGCTGTGTGTGTGTGTGCGTGTGCGTGTGCGTGTGCCTGTGCCTGTGCCTGTGCCTGTGCCTGGAGGTGGACGGTATAAACACACAGAGCTTTAATAACCTGTTCTCTAAGACACTGCATCTCAGTGCTAGAGGTGTCACTACAGTCTCTGGTTCGAATCCGGGCTGTAAAACATCCGGCCGTGATTGGGAGGCCCATAGGGCGGCACACAATTGGCCCGGCGTCGGTCCGGGTTTGGCCGGGGTAGGCCGTCATTGTAAATAAGAATTTGTTCTTAACTGACTTGCCTCGTTATATAAAGGTTACATTTTTTTTGTTGAAATAAACATTGAAACACAGAGCTTTAAAAACCTGTTAAAATGGCGCCAGAGAAGAAGGCTGACGTTCTACTGTTTATTTGCGTTGTTTGTAACTTTTTTTTTTCTACTTATTTCGTACATAATGTTGCCGCTACCGTCTCTTATAAACTAAAATAATTTCTAGATATCAGGACTGTGATTACTCACCACGGACTGCCAAAATCCTTTTTTTCCTTTAACGAGTCCGACGAGCCCGACGCGAACGATATACTGCTTTCTCGGGAACAGGCCCAGATCCCCGTGACTTGCGTGAAGAGGAGGCGGAGAAAAAGGGTCCGGTGAGCGGGGCTGCCTTCTGAGAATTTGTATGCGATTGAATAAACTCCCCACTTCCTTCCATTCTGCTAGCTAACGTGCAATCTGGAGAATAAAATAGATGACCTACGTGGAAGATTAAACTACCAACGGGACATTCAAACCTGTAACATCTTATGCTTCACGGAGTCGTGGCTGAACGACGACATTATCAACATGGTTATATGCTGCACCGGCAGGAGAGAACAGCGGCGTCTGGTAATACAAGAGGCGGTGGACTATGTATTTTTGTAAATAACAGCTGGTGCACGATATCTAAGGATGTCTCGAGCTATTGCTCGCCTGAGGTAGAGTATCTCATGATAAGCTGTAGACCACACTACCTACCTAGAGAGTTTTCATCTGTATTTTTCGTAGCAGTCTACATACCACCACGGTCAGAGGCTGGCACTAAGACAGCACTCGAGCTGTATACCGCCATAAGCAAAGAGGAAAATGCTCATCCAGAGGCGGCGCTCCTAGTGGCCGGGGACTTTAATGCAGGGAAACTTAAATCAGTTTTACCTCATTTCTACCAGCATGTTACATGTGCATCCAGAGGGAAAAAACTCTGGACCTCCTTTACTCCACACACAGAGACGCATACAAAGCTCTCCCTCGCCCTCCATTTGGCGAATCTGACCATAATTCATTCCTGCTTACAAGCAAATATTAAAAGCACCAGTGACTAGATCAAAAAAAAAAAGTGGTCAGATGAAGCAGATGCTAAGCTACAGGACTGTTTTGCTAGCACAGACTGGAATATGTTCCGCGATTCCTCCGATGGCATTGAGGAGTACACAACATCAGTCATTGGCTTCATCAATAAGTGCATCGATGACGTCGTCCCCACAGTGACCGTACGTACAAACCCCAACCAGAAGCCATGGATTACAGGCAACATCCGCACTGAGCTAAATGCTAACGCTGCCGCTTTCAAGGAGCGGGACTCGGAAGCTTATAAGAAATCCCACTATGCCCTCCAACGAACCATCAGGCAAAGCGTCAATACAGGACTAAGATCGTGTCGTACTGCACCGGCTCTGACGCTCGTCGGACGTGGCAGGGCTTAAAAACCATTACAGACTACAAAGGGAAGCACAGCCGAAAGCTGCCCAGTGACACGAGCCGACAAGACGAGCTAAACTACTTCTATGCTCACTTCGAGGAAAATAACAATGAAACATGCATGAGACTGTTCCAGAAGACTGTGTGATTACGCTCTCCGCAGCCGATGTAAGACCTTTAAACAGGTCAACATTCACAAGGCCGCAGGGCAGGACGGATTACCAAGACATGTACTGTGATCATGCGCTGACCAATAGGCAAGTGTCTTCACTGACATTTTCAACCTCTCCATGTCCGAGTCTGTAATACTAACATGTTTTAAGCAGACCCCCATAGTCCCTGTGCCCAAGAAAACTAAGGTAACCTGCCTAAATGACTACTGACTCGTAGTACTCACGTCTGTAGCCAGGAATTGCTTTGAAAGGCTGTTATAAACACAGAGATTTAATAACCTGTTCTCCTGTTATAAACACAGAGATTTAATAACCTGTTCTCCTGTTATAAACACAGAGATTTAATAACCTGTTCTCCTGTTATAAACACAGAGATTTAATAACCTTGTCACGTCCTGACCATAGTTCTTATGTGTTTTGCTTGTTTTAGTGTTGGTCAGGACGTGAGCTGGGTGGGCATTCTATGTTGTGTGTCTAGTTTGTCTGTTTCTGTGTTCGGCCTAATATGGTTCTCAATCAGAGGCAGCTGTCAATCGTTGTCCCTGATTGAGAATCATATTTAGGTGGCTTGTTTTGTGTTGGGGTTTGTGGGTGGTTGTTTCCTGTCTTTGTGTTTTGTCTGCACCAGAAAGGACTGTATCGGTTTGCCACATTTGTTATTTTGTTTTGTATCGTGTTCACGTTTATTTATCGTAATTAAACATGTTGAGCACTGGCTACGCTGCGTGTTGGTCCGATCCCTGCTACATTCTCTCTTCTCGTGAAGAGAGGGAAGGCTGCCGTTACAAACCTGTTCTCCTGTTATAAACACAGAGATTTAATAACCTGTTGTCCTGTTATAAACACAGATTTAATAACCTGTTGTCCTGTTATAAACACAGAGATTTAATAACCTGTTCTCCTGTTATAAACACAGAGATTTAATAACCTGTTCTCCTGTTATAAACACAGATTTAATAACCTGTTCTCCTGTTATAAACACAGAGATTTAATAACCTGTTCTCCTGTTATAAACACAGAGATTTAATAACCTGTTCTCCTGTTATAAACACAGAGATTTAATAACCTGTTGTCCTGCTATAAACACAGAGATTTAATAACCTGTTCTCCTGTTATAAACACCGTTTCTTTGATAGCCTGTTGTCCTGTTATAAACACAGATTTAATAACCTGTTCTCCTGTTATAAACACAGAGATTTAATAACCTGTTCTCCTGTTATAAACACAGAGATTTAATAACCTGTTGTCCTGCTATAAACACAGATTTAATAACCTGTTGTCCTGCTATAAACACAGATTTAATAACCTGTTCTCCTGTTATAAACACAGTTTCTTTGATAGCCTGTTGTCCTGTTATAAACACAGATTTAATAACCTGTTGTCCTGCTATAAACACAGTTTCTTTGATAACCTGTTCTCCTGTTATAAACACAGTTTCTTTGATAGCCTGTTGTCCTGTTATAAACACAGTTTCTTTAATAACCTGTTCTCCTGTTATAAACACAGATTTAATAACCTGTTCTCCTGTTATAAACACAGATTTAATAACCTGTTGTCCTGTTATAAACACAGATTTAATAACCTGTTGTCCTGTTATAAACACCGTTTCTTTGATAGCCTGTTCTCCTGTTATAAACACAGAGAGGTAATAACCTGTTCTCCTGTTATAAACACAGAGATTTAATAACCTCTTCTCCTGTTATAAACACAGATTTAATAACCTGTTCTCCTGTTATAAACACAGAGATTTGATAACCTGTTGTCCTGTTATAAACACAGATTTAATAACCTGTTCTCCTGTTATAAACACAGTTTCTTTGATAGCCTGTTGTCCTGTTTGACAGATCTGGGGGCGTTGGAGAATGTGTTGAGTTCATCGCTCTGTGTATGACTCTGTCATGTGCTGTTCTCTCCATGTGCCTCTGTAATGGTATAAGGCTAGCAGCCGCCACAGATGGGACGATATGGGAAGTTATAGCTGTGTGGAAACAGAACGGGGAGTCATGGTGAAATCCCAGTTGACCTGAATGAGAAACTGATTCTAGAAAACCTTCTTCAAAACAGGAAATGAGATTTGCAGCTTTTGGCTTTTGTTCTATTTGTTTCCTTTAGTTGTAGTTGAGAATTTAATTGTTGTTCCGTTCACGCTCCAAACCTGTCTGTCTGTGTGTGTGTGTGTGTGTGTGTGTGTGTGTGTGTGTGTGTGTGTGTGTGTGTGTGTGTGTGTGTGTGTGTGTGTTTGTGTGTGTGTGTGTGTGTGTGTGTGTGTGTGTGGTCTGGTACAGGACTCTGAGTTATTGTGGTCTTTAGTTATACTCATCCTCTTCCTCCCCCCTCGCTCTCTCTTCCTCCCCCCCTCGCTCTCTCTTCCTCCCCCCCTCTCTCTCTCTTCATCCCCCCTCTCTCTCTTCCTCCCCTCTCTCTCCCTCTTCCTCTCTCTCTCTCTCTCTCTCTCTCTCTCTCTCTCTCCCTCTCCTTTTCTCTCTCTCTCTTCCCCCCTCTCCCTCCTCCCCCCTCCCCCTCATCCCCTCTCTCTCTCTCTCCCTCTCTCTCTCCTCCCCTCTCTCTCCTTCTCTCTCTTTTTCCTCCTCTCTCTCTCTCTCTCTCTCTCTCTCTCTCTCTCTCTCTCTCCTCTCTTTTCCTCTCCCTCTCTCCCTCCTCCCCTCTCTCTCTCTCTCTCTCTCTCCTCCCCCCTCTCTCTCTCTCCCTCTATCTCTCTCTCTCTCCCTCCCTCCCCCTCTCCCTCTCTCTCTCTCATTCTATCTCTCTCTCCCTCTCCTCTCTCCTCTTTCTCTCTCTACTATAATGTCATTTTAGTGTCAGCATCTGGCCCATCTAGTGTATATAGCTCAGTTTTGCCTCCAGGGCAGGACTCATGACAATAGTGTCAACCTGCTGACGAGACTGTGCTCTGCAACCGAGCATCAGGAAACCAGCATTGTTAGCCAGGGACACTTAAACTGATAAATCCTACATTGTTGTGAGGATTTACAATTCAAGGTGTTTATTGTTTAACAGGGTAGTGGTTTATACTGTCGAACCACAAAGCCTGAGGTCATTCTCTAATCCTGGGGAAAACTAACAGCAGTGTTATACTGTATGAAAGCCTCTAATCCTGGGGGAAACTAACTGTAGTGTTATACTGTATAAAGCCTCTAATCCTGGGGAAAACTAACAGCCGTGTTATACTGTATAAAGCCTCTAATCCTGGGGAAAACTAACAGCAGTGTTATACTGTATAAAGCCTCTAATCCTGGGGGAAACTAACAGCAGTGGTATACTGTATGAAAGCCTCTAATCCTGGGGAAACTAACTGTAGTGTCATATTGTATATTAAAAGGTCTCTAATTCTGAGCTCATCCTCTAATCCTGGGGGAAACTAACAGCAGTGTTATACTGTATGAAAGCCTCTAATCCTGGGGGAAACTAACAGCCGTGTTATACTGTATAAAGCCTCTAATCCTGGGGAAACTAACAGCAGTGTTATACTGTATAAAGCCTCTAATCCTGGGGAAAACTAACAGCAGTGTTATACTGTATAAAGCCTCTAATCCTGGGGAAACTAACAGCAGTGTTATACTGCATAAAGCCTCTAATCCTGGGGGAAACTAACAGCAGTGTTATACTGTATAAAGCCTCTAATCCTGGGGGAAACTAACAGCAGTGTTATACTGTATGAAAGCCTCTAATCCTGGGGAAACTAACAGCAGTGTTATACTGTATGAAAGCCTCTAATCCTGGGGGAAACTAACAGCAGTGTTATACTGTATAAAGCCTCTAATCCTGGGGAAACTAACAGCAGTGTTATACTGTATAAAGCCTCTAATCCTGGGGAAACTAACAGCAGTGTTATACTGTATAAAGCCTCTAATCCTGGGGAAAACTAACAGCCGTGTTATACTGTATGTATATCTCTCAAATGGAACCCTATTCCCAATAGGCGCTTGTCAAAAGTAGTGCACTACCTAGGGGGAAAGGATTCCATTTGGAACGCACCCCTAGGTATAGTATAATCATATCAGTCTGCTGATAACAGTGAACCAGTATCTCACCTGACCCTGCGGCTCTCAGGCTATAGCCGGGTATTTCTGTGTCACTGTGACGAGAAACAGACTGATGTCCCTGTGTAGATCAAGCTGACCCTGTGGCTCTCAGGCTATAGCCTGGTATTTCTGTGTCACTGTGACTAGAAACAGACGGATGTCCCTGTATAGATCAAGCTGACCCTGCGACTCTCAGGCTATAGCCTGATATTTCTGTGTCACTGTGACTAGAAACAGACGGATGTCCCTGTGTAGATCAAGCTGACCCTGCGGCTCTCAGGCTATAGCCTGGTATTTCTGTGTCACTGTGACTAGAAACAGACGGATGTCCCTGTATAGATCAAGCTGACCCTGCGGCTCTCAGGCTATAGCCTGGTATTTATGTGTCACTGTGACTAGAAACAGACGGATGTCCCTGTGTAGATCAAGCTGACCCTGCGGCTCTCAGGCTATAGCCTGGTATTTCTGTGTCACTGTGACTAGGAACAGACGGATGTCCCTGTGTAGATCAAGCTGACCCTGCGGCTCTCAGGCTATAGCCTGGTATTTATGTGTCACTGTGACTAGAAACAGACGGATGTCCCTGTGTAGATCAAGCTGACCCTGCGGCTCTCAGGCTATAGCCTGGTATTTAAACCCTGTGGGTTTACGTGAAGCACAACAAGTCAGGTAGTGCTTTGATTTGGACCGAAACTGTCGACCCGCTGAGCGGTTTTACTATCTATGAATGACTTGAGGAGAGTGACATTTACTAACGTTGCTTTCTCCCTCTTTTTTTCTCTTTCTCTCTCTATCATTATTTGTCTATCTCCCTCCGTCTCCCCTCTCTCCTTCCTCACTCTCTCCCTCCCTTTCTCTGTTCCATCCCTCTCTCCCTCCCTCCCTCTCTCCTCCCTCCCTCTCTCTGTTCCATCCCTCACTCTCTCCTCTCTCCCCTCCCTCTTCCTCCCTCCCACCCTCTCTCCTCCCTCCCTCCCTCCTTCCCTCTCTCCTCCCTCACTCTCTCCTCCCTCCCTCCCTCCCTCCCTCCTTCCCTCTCTCCTCCCTCACTCTCTCCTCTCTCCCTCCCTCCCTCTCTCCTCCCTCCCTCCCTCCTTCCCTCTCTCCTCCCTCACTCTCTCCTCCCTACCTCCCTCCTTCCCTCTCTCCTCCCTCACTCTCTCCTCTCTCCCTCCCTCTCTCCTCTCTCTCTCCCTCCCACCCTCTCTCCTCCCTCCCTCCCTCCTTCCCTCTCTCCTCCCTCTCTCTCCTCCCTCTCTCTCCTCCCTCCCTCCCTCCTTCCCTTTCTCCTCCCTCACTCTCTCCTCTCTCCCTCCCTCTCTCCTCTCTCTCTCCCTCCCACCCTCTCTCCTCTCTCTCTCCCTCCCACCCTCTCTCCTCCCTCCCTCCCTCCTTCCCTCTCTCCTCCCTCACTCTCTCCTCTCTCCCTCCCTCACTCTCCTCCCTCCCTCCCTCCCTCTCTCCTCACTCCTCCCTCCCTCCTTCCCTCTCTCCTCCCTCACTCTCTCCTCCCTCCCTCCCTCCTTCCCTCTCTCCTCCCTCACTCTCTCCTCTCTCCCTCTCTCCTCTCTCTCTCCCTCCCTCCCTCTCTCCTCCCTCCCTCCCTCCTTCCCTCTCTCCTCCCTCACTCTCTCCTCTCTCCCTCCCTCACTCTCCTCCCTCCCTCCTTCCCTCTCTCCTCCCTCACTCTCTCCTCCCTCCCTCACTCTATCCTCCCCTCTCCCTCCCCCCTCACTCCCCTCCCTCCCTCCAGGTATAATCCGTCTGAGTGAGGGGTTCCACGACCGTTACCCAGTAGAAGACTATTTGGATCTGTTTGACCTGGCAGCCTATCAGATCCAAGACAGCCTGATGGGAAACGCCCACTCCGGAGCCCCAGAGCAACACAACATCATCATAGGTAACACACCTGTAATATCAACATCATCATAGGTAACACACCTGTAATATCAACATCATCATAGGTAACACACCTGTAATATCAACATCATCATAGGTAACACACCTTTAATACCAACATCATCATAGGTAACACACCTGTAATATCAACATCATCATAGGTAACACACCTTTAATATCAACATCATCATCATAGGTAACACACCTTTAATATCATCATCATAGGTAACACACCTGTAATACCAACATCATCATAGGTAACACACCTTTAATACCAACATCATCATAGGTAACACACCTTTAATATCAACATCATCATAAGTAACACACCTGTAATATCAACATCATCATAGGTAACACACCTGTAATATCAACATCATCATAGGTAACACACCTTTAATATCAACATCATCATAGGTAACACACCTTTAATATCAACATCATCATAGGTAACACACCTTTAATATCAACATCATCATAGGTAACACACCTTTAATATCAACATCATCATAGGTAACACACCTTTAATATCAACATCATCATAGGTAACACACCTTTAATATCAACATCATCATAGGTAACACACCTTTAATATCAACATCATCATAGGTAACACACCTGTAATATCAACATCCTCATAGGTAACACACCTTTAATATCAACATCCTCATAGGTAACACACCTTTAATATCAACATCATCATAGGTAACACACCTTTAATATCAACATCATCATAGGTAACACACCTTTAATATCAACATCATCATAGGTAACACACCTTTAATATCAACATCCTCATAGGTAACACACCTTTAATATCAACATCATCATAGGTAACACACCTGTGGATGTTGATTAAGGCAGCCCCCCCCTCACCTCTCTGATTCATAGGGGTTAAATGCAGTTAAATGTGTTCAGTGATTGTAGTGTCCTGTGATTGTAGTGTTCAGTGATTGTCGTGTCCTGTGATTGTAGTGTCCTGTGATTGTCGTGTCCTGTGATTGTAGTGTCCTGTGATTGTAGTGTCCTGTGATTGTAGTGTCCTGTGATTGTAGTGTCCGGTGATTGTAGTGTCCTGTGATTGTAGTGTCCTGTGATTGTAGTGTCCTGTGATTGTAGTGTCCTGTGATTGTAGTGTCCTGTGATTGTAGTGTCCAGTGATTGTAGTGTCCTGTGATTGTAGTGTCCTGTGATTGTAGTGTCCGGTGATTGTAGTGTCCTGTGATTGTAGTGTCCTGTGATTGTAGTGTCCTGTGATTGTAGTGTCCTGTGATTGTAGTGTCCTGTGATTGTAGTGTCCTGTGATTGTAGTGTCCTGTGATTGTAGTGTCCTGTGATTGTAGTGTCCGGTGATTGTAGTGTCCTGTGATTGTAGTGTCCTGTGATTGTAGTGTCCTGTGATTGTAGTGTCCTGTGATTGTAGTGTCCTGTGATTGTAGTGTCCTGTGATTGTAGTGTCCTGTGATTGTAGTGTCCTGTGATTGTAGTGTCCTGTAATTGTAGTGTCCTGTGATTGTAGTGTCCTGTGATTGTAGTGTCCTGTGATTGTAGTGTCCTGTGATTGTAGTGTCCTGTGATTGTAGTGTCCGGTGATTGTAGTGTCCTGTGATTGTAGTGTCCGGTGATTGTAGGTTCCTGTAATTGTAGTGTCCTGTGATTGTAGTGTTCAGTGATTGTAGTGTCTTGTGATTGTAGTGTCCTGTGATTGTAGTGTCCTGTGATTGTAGTGTCCTGTGATTGTCGTGTCCTGTGATTGTCGTGTCCTGTGATTGTAGTGTCCTGTGATTGTAGTGTCCTGTGATTGTAGTGTCCTGTGATTGTAGTGTCCTGTGATTGTCGTGTCCTGTGATTGTCGTG